>NW_028187532.1:0-32956 GCF_964204655.1 Triturus cristatus
CCTCTACCCTTCTACCTCTAGCCTTGTACCTCTACCCCTCTACCTCTACCCTTCTACCTCTACTTCTCTACCTCTACCCTTCTACCTCTACCGCTACTCTTCTACCTCTACCCTTCTACCTCTACCTCTACCCCTACCTCTACCTTTCTACCTCTACCTTTCTACCTCTACCCTTCTACCTCTATATCTACCCTTCTACCTCTACCCTTCTACCTCTATCCTTCTACCTCTACCCTTCTACCTCTACCTCTACCCGTCTACCTCTACCCTTCTACCTCTGCCTCTACCCTTCTACCTCTACACTTCTATCTCTACCTCTACCCTTCTACCTCTACCCTTCCACCTCTACCCTTCAACCTCTACCATTCCACCCCTGCCCTTCTACTTCTACCTCTACCCTTCTACCTCTACCCTTCTATTTCTTCCTCTACCCTTCTACCTCTACCCTTCTACCTCTACCTTCTACTTCTACCTCTACCTCTACCCTTCTACCTCTACCCTTCTTCCTCTACACTTCTACCTCTTCCCCTCTACCCCTACCTCTACCCGTCTACCTCTACCCTTCTACCTCTACCCTTTTACCCCTACCTCGACCTTTTTACCTCTACCCTTCTACCTCTACCCTTCTTCCTCTACCCTTCTACCTATACCTCTACCTCTACCCTTCTACCTCTACCTCTACCCTTCCACCTCTACCCTTCTATCCCAACCTCTACCCTTCTATCTCTACCCTTCCATCTCCACCTCTACCTCTACCCTTCTACCTCTACCTCTGCCTCTACCCTTTTACCTCTACCTCTACCCTCTACTTGTCCCTCTACCTCTACCCTTCGACCTCTACCCTTCTACCCCTACCTCGACCCTTCTACCTCTAACCTTCTACCTCTACTCTTCTACTTCTACCCTTCTACCTCTACCCTTCTACCTCTACCCTTCTACCTCTACCCTTCTACCTCTACCTAAACCCTTCTATCTCTTCTACCCTTCTACCTCTACCTCTGCCCTTCTACCTCTACCATTCTACCTCTACCCTTATACCTCTACCTCTAACCTTCTACCTCTACCTCAACCCTTCTACCTCTACACTTCTACCTCTAACTCTACCCCTACCTCTATACCATTCTACCTCTACCTTTCTACCTCTACCCTTCTACCTCTACCGCTACATCGAACCTTCTACCTCTACCTCTACCCTTCTACAGCTACCCTTCTACCTTTACCTCCACCCTTCTACCTCTACCTCTACCCTTCTACCTCTACGTCTCTACCACTACCCTTCTATGTCTACCCTTCCACCTGTACCTCTACCCTTCTACCCTATCCTTCTACCTCTACCCGTCTACCTCTACCCCTACCCTTCTAACTCTACACTTCTACCTCTACCCTTCTACCTCTACCCTTCTACCTCTACCTCTTCCTCTACTCTTCTACCTCTACTCTTCTATCTCTACCCTTCTACCTCTACCCTTCTACCTCTTCCTCTACCCTTCTACCTTTACCTTTACCTCTACCCTTCTACCTTTACCTCTACCCTTTTATCTCTACCTCTACCCTTCTACCTCTACCCTTCTACATCTACCCTTTTAACTCTACCTCTACCTCTACCCTTCTAGCTCTACCTCTACCCTCTTCTTCTACCTCTTCTTCTACCTCTACCCTTCTAACTCTACCCTTCTACCTCCACCTCTGCCTCTACCTTTCTACCTCTACCTCTACCCTTCTACCTCTACCTTGCTACCTCTACCCTTCTACCTCTACCCTTCTACCTGTACCTCTACCTCTTCCCTTCTACCACTACCCTTCTACCTCTGCCCTTCTACCTCTCCCCTTCTACCTCTACCCCTACTTTTCGACCTCTACTCTTCTACCTCTACCTCTTCCTCTACTCTTCTACCTCTAACTCTACCCCTACCTCTTTAATTCTACCCTTCTTTCTCTACCCTTCTACCTCTACCCTTCTACCTCTACCTCTACCCTTCTACCTCTACCTCTCTACCTCTACCCTTCTACCTCAACCTCTACCCTTCTACCTCTACCCTTCTACCTCTTCCCTTCTACCTCTACCCTTCTACCTCTACCCTTCTACCTCTACCCCTCTACCTTTACCCTTCTACCTCTACTCTTCTACCTCTACCGCTACCTCTTCCCTTCTACCTCTACCTCTACCTCTACCTCTACCTCTACCTCTACCCTTCTACCTCTACCTCTACCCTTCTACCTTTACCCTTCTACCTCTACCTCTCCCCTTCTACCTCTACCCTTCTCCCTCTACCTCTACCCTTCTACCTCTTACCCTTCTACCTCTACCTCTCCCCTTCTACCTCTACCTCTCCCCTTCTACCTCTACCCTTCTACCTCTACCTCTACCCTTCTATCTTTAACCTTGTACCTCTACCCTTCTACCGCTACCTCTAACCATCTACCTCTACCTCTACCTCTACCTCTACCCTTCTACCTCTACCTCCACCCTTCTACCTCTAACCTTCTACCGCTACCCTTCTACTTCTACCTCTACCCTTCTACCTCTTCTTCAACCTCTACCTCTACCTCTAATCTTCTACCTCTACCTCTACCTCTACCTCTACCTCTACCCTTCTACCTCTACCCGTCTACCTCTACTTTTACCCTTCTACCTCTACCCTTCTACCTCTACCCTTCTACCTCTACCCTTCTACCTCTACCCTTCTACCTCTACCCTTCTACCTCTACTCTTCTTCCTCCACCCTTCTACCTCCACCCTTCTACCTCTACCCTTCTACCTCTAACCTTCTACTTCTACCTCTACCCTTCTACCTCTTCTTCTACCTCTACCCTTCTACCTCTACCCTTCTACCTCTACCCGTCTACCTCTACTTCTACACTTCTACCTCTGTCCTTCTACCTCTACCCTTCTACCTCTACCTCTTCCTCTACCCTTCTACCTCTACTCTTCTATATTCACCCTTCTACCTGTACCCTTCTACCTATTCTTCTACCCTTCTACCTTTACCTCTACCCTTTTATCTCTACCTCTACCCTTCTACCTCTACCCTTTTAACTCTACCTCTACCTCTACCCTTCTAGCTCTACCTCTACCTCTACCCTTCTAGCTCTACCTCTACCCTCTTCTTCTACCTCTTCTTCTACCTCTACCCTTCTAACTCTACCCTTCTACCTCCACCTCTGCCTCTACCCTTCTACCTTTACCTCTACCCTTCTACCTCTACCCTGCTACCTCTACCCTGCTACCTCTACCCTGCTACCTCTACCCTTCTACCTGTACCTCTACCTCTTCCCTTCTACCAATACCCTTCTACCTCTACCCTTCTACCTCTACCCCTAATTTTCTACCTCTACTCTTCTACCTCTACCTCTTCCTCTACTCTTCTACCTCTACCTCTACCCCTACCTCTTTCAGTCTACCTCTACCTCTACCTCTACCCTTCTACCTCTACCCTTCTACCTCTACCCTTCTACCTCTACCCTTTTAACTCTACCTCTACCTCTACCCTTCTAGCTCTACCTCTACCTCTACCCTTCTAGCTCTACCTCTACCTCTACCCTTCTAGCTCTACCTCTACCCTCTTCTTCTACCTCTTCTTCTACCTCTACCCTTCTAACTCTACCCTTCTACCTCCACCTCTGCCTCTACCCTTCTACCTTTACCTCTACCCTTCTACCTCTACCCTGCTACCTCTACCCTGCTACCTCTACCCTGCTACCTCTACCCTTCTACCTGTACCTCTACCTCTTCCCTTCTACCACTACCCTTCTACCTCTACCCTTCTACCTCTACCCCTAATTTTCTACCTCTACTCTTCTACCTCTACCTCTTCCTCTACTCTTCTACCTCTACCTCTACCCCTACCTCATTCAGTCTACCTCTACCTCTACCCTTCTACCTCTACCCTTCTTCCTCTACCCTTCTACCTCTACCCTTTTAACTCTACCTCTACCTCTACCCTTCTAGCTCTACCTCTACCTCTACCCTTCTAGCTCTACCTCTACCCTCTTCTTCTACCTCTTCTTCTACCTCTACCCTTCTAACTCTACCCTTCTACCTCCACCTCTGCCTCTACCCTTCTACCTTTACCTCTACCCTTCTACCTCTACCCTGCTACCTCTACCCTGCTACCTCTACCCTGCTACCTCTACCCTTCTACCTGTACCTCTACCTCTTCCCTTCTACCACTACCATTCTACCTCTACCCTTCTACCTCTACCCCTAATTTTCTACCTCTACTCTTCTACCTCTACCTCTTCCTCTACTCTTCTACCTCTACCTCTATTCCTACCTCTTTCAGTCTACCTCTACCTCTACCTCTACCCTTCTACCTCTACCCTTCTACCTCTACCCTTCTACCTCTTCCCTTCTACCTCTTCCCTTCTACCTCTACCTCTACCCTTCTACCTCTACCCTTCTACCTCTACCCTTCTACCTCTACCTCTACCTCTACCCTTCTACCTCTACCCTTCTACCTCTACTTCTACCCTTCTACCTCTACCGCTACCCTTCTCCCTCTACCTCTACCCTTCTACCTCTTACCCTTCTACCTCTACCTCTCCCCTTCTACCTCTACCCTTCTACCTCTACCTCTACCCTTCTACCTTTAACCTTGTACCTCTACCCTTCTACCGCTACCTCTACCCTTCTAACGCTACCTCTACCCTTCTACCTCTACCTCTACCCTCTTCTTCTACCTCTTCTTCTACCTCTACCCTTCTAAGTCTACCCTTATAACTCTACCCTTCTACCTCTACCCTTCTACCTCTACTCTTCTTCCTCCACCCTTCTACCTCCACCCGTCTACCTCTACCTCTACCCTTCTACCTCTACTCTTCTATCTCTACCTCTACCCTTCTACCTCTACCGTTCAACCTCTACCTCTATCTCTACCCTCTACTTCGACCTCTACCTCTACCCTTCTACCTCTACCTTTACCCTTCTACCTCTACCCTTCTACCTCTGCCCTTCTACCTCTACCCTTCTACCTCGACCCTTCTACCTCGATCCCTATTTTTCTACCTCTACTCTTCTACCTCTACCTCTACCCTTCTATCTCTACCCTTCTACCTCTACCCTTCTACCTCGACCCTTCTACCTCGATCCCTATTTTTCTACCTCTACTCTTCTACCTCTACCTCTACCCTTTTACCTCTACCCTTCTACCACTACCCTTCTACCACTACCCTTCTACCTCTACCTCTACCTCTACCCTTCTACCTCTACCTCTACCCTTCTATCTCTACCTCTACCCTTCTACCTCTACCTCTACCATTGTACCTCTACCTCTATCTCTACCTCTTCCTCTACCCTCTACTCCTACCCTCTACTTCTACCGCTAACTCTATCCTTCTACCTCTACCTCTACCCTTCTACCTCTACCCTTCTACCTCCACCTCTACCCTTCTACCTCTACCTCTACCACCCCTACCCTTCTACCTCTACCTCTACCCTGCTACCTCTACCCTGCTACCTCTACCCTTCTACCTCTACCCTTCTACCTCTAGCCTTCTGCCTCTACCCCTATTTTTCTACCTCTACTCTTCTTCCTCTACCTCTACCTCTTCTCTTCTACCTCTACCTCTTCCATTCTACATCTACCTCTACCCTTCTACCTCTACTCTTCTACCTCTACCCTTCTACCTCTACCCTTCTACCTCTACCTCTACTCTTCTACTCTTCTGCCTCTACCCTTCTACTTCTACCCTTCTACTTCTACCCTTCTACCTCTACCCTTCTACCTCTAACGTTCTACATCTACCCTTCTACCTCTACCTCTACCCCTCTACCTCTACCCTTCTACCTCTACCCCTCTACCCTTCTACCTCTACCCTTCTACCTCTATACCTCTACATCTAGATCTACCTCTAACCTTCTACCTCTACCGTTCTACCTCTACTCTTCTACCTCTACCCTTCTACTTCTACCTCTACTTATATCGCTACTCTTCTACCTCTACCTCTACCTCTACCCTTCTACCTCTACCGTTCTACCTCTAACTCTACCCTTCTACCTCTACCTCTATCCTTCTACCTCTACCGCTATCCTTCTACCTCTACCTCTATCCTTCTACTTCTACCTCTATCCTTCTACCTCTACCGCTATCCCTCTACCTCTACCTCTATCCTTCTACCTCTACCTCTATCCTTCTACCTCTATCCTTCTACCTCTACCTCTACCCTCTCTATCGACGTACCTGCCTTTCTGTCGCTCCTGTTTACCTGGCTGCATGGCTGCCTCTGGAAGATTGGGCCGTTGGGTCAGTGGTGTGCCTTTCTATTTCTTCTTCGGTTCGTCCATTTTCATATATATGTATCTATCTATGTGGCTAGTTTGTCTATGCAATCCATTTGTGTATCGTTATAAGGCTGCACAAACACATTGTATCCGTATTTTCATTTACACAGTTGTTTCCATTCATCGCTACCCGGGCTTGGGCCATTTCGTCCGGTGTGCCTGCTCTATGTCGACGGGAGTGTGGTGAGAGGTCGCGTGGGTACGAACGTGCGTGAGGCATATGGCTGTGTGGTTATAATAAACGTGTGTAATTGTAACAGAGTTGGTCATTCTTGTCACACGCTGCCTGTGTTGCTGGGCAGCGCACATTACATGTTTACCAACAACATGTCCATGAACTAGAAGCGAAGGGCTCTGGTGAGAGCGGGGGTCAGAGACAATCGGATTAAGGAGGGGTGGCTACCGTGGCTTTTGGAGGGGTGGCCGGAGATGGGGTTGGGGGCACCCCATCCACTCCTGCACAGAGCACAATCACAGACAGAGACTGGTAGTCCGCTGCACTTTGGTAATCTGGTGATGGGAAGGGCGGGGGCTGTCTGTTTGTTGTTCACCTGTTTGCTAGAAGGAACTAAAGTCAGGCTTTGAAGCCTTGCTCCTTACTCAGCCGTCACCACAATCACGCACCACACCTTTCCCCAAACGCTTGGTTAGCAGGCGCATGTGCGTTGTGTACAAACTACAGCAGTGCTATTTTAGGCTGTAGAGCCCACTTACATTTAGAGCTTACTTCTTTCAGTCTGAGACACTTTAACAGTGTGTGGTGCAGATCTGTAGCATAGACATAATGGGAATATATATATATTACCTACTGGCAGTCGCCAGTAGGTAGTTATAGTTAGGACCTATTTTCCATAGGAAATCCGCAACATTCCATTTGGAATAACGTTGGCGCCGATTGACGAATCTTCGCAAAATTTTCTAAACTTTTGGCTAGCTCCGGTCCGGTCCTATCCTGAAAATTTCACGGTGATTAGTCAAGCGGGTGCCGAGAAAAAGGGGGGGTCCCAAAACGCGTTTTCCCCATGCATTTTCTCATAGGACCTGTTGACGCAGCTACAGCCCGAAAAGCTGAACGGAATTACACCAAATTTGGCAAAGAGGTAGTCCTCAGTTCAGACTCATGCCTTTTGTTTAAATGGTATAAATCCGTTCAGTAGTTCCTGAGAAAATTAGAGTTAAAAAGATAGATATATCTGGGCGGAGCCTAACCACACATCTCATCGTGAGATCTGATTGGCTGTCAGTACTTCGTCCAAGAAGTGTTGGCTGCCATCTTGAGACCAATATACATGATAGCACCTCATTAAAAAGCATTGCAGTTAATCGAAGGTTTTAAGACTTTAGTTACATTATAAATCATCTGTTGATGGTACCATACTCATTTTAGGAATTGTGGTGTGTTCTAAGGTGATTTTACCATGTGAAAAAGCCTTCTGCTGTGATATCATGAATCATGTTTGAAAGAAAAGTATTTTCTCATGCTTTTCCCACAGAGGTTTGGATGGTGATCTATAAGCTAAACTGAGAGCATATTTTCTGTAAATTCACATTATCTTTCTCAGTCATGTGAGAATGAAGTCTGACATTCTCAGTAAAACATGTACATCCAACAAGGGCAGAGACTGTCAGTTGATTCCTTTGTGTTCTACTGCAGCTTCCCAGAGTGTTCTAAAGAATAACTAGAGCGCTAACAGTCCTACTTATGACAAACGTATTGCACACCTGAAGCTATCTTGATTGGAATAAAGTGGTTACACATAAAACATTTAATTTACAAAGGAACAAAATGAGGAGGTTCATTTTGCCATGGAAATTATGATTAGTGCTGCAGAAAGACAAATTAGGGCACATTTTGACTTCTCAAATCCTCTTCTATTTCATAAAAAAATTATGACATGCATACTGAAACATGCACTTTGAATACCAGCAGCAGACTTCCCTGGTGAGCAGTAGCTTTACTACAGTGATCTAATGAGCAACTAGAGTGCTAACATTCAGAATTTATGGCAAATGTGTGACACATCTGAATGCCTTCTTGATGGAACCAAAGTAAACAACTGAAAGTATTTCCTACTGAGGAGACTGCAGTAAATGAGGAAATTAGGAAACTTCATAACAAATAAATCTCCCAAGATGGCCACCAGAGACAAAAGAGCCCAAATGTAGCCCAAATAATATTACCCAGATGTAGCCCAAGTATAGCCCAATGACAGAATGTCCCAGAGTGTTCTTAAGAACAACTAGAGCGCTTACTTTCTTACTTATGACAAAAGTATGGCACACCTGAAGCCATCTTGATTGGAATAAACTGGTAACGCTTAAAACATTTAATTTAAAAAGGGACACAATGAGGGGGTTCATTTTTCCATAGAAATTATGATTAGTGCTGAAGAAAGAAAAATGAGGGCACATTTTGAGTGACTTCTCAAAAGAGCCCAAATGCAGCACATATATCACCCAGATGCAGCCCACATGTAGCCCAATGACAGAAGTGTGCAAAACACTTTTTTTTTGTATTTGCAGTTTTATATAGTGCAGACTTGTCAGGTATTGGAGTGCTTTACATGAGCGTTGGTTACATCACACAAGATCAAATTCATTTTGGTTGTAGACATGGGGAGATTAAGTGATTTGACCAGAATCACAGAATGTTGAGCTGAAGCAGAAACACCAACCTGGTTCCCCAGTTGCAAAGTCTGCAGCTCTGGAAGTAACACCACATCCTCTCCCCTAGGTGCAACATTTAATCAAGTGGTCAACTGGATAAAAAAACATAAAGATTACAAATAATTTAAAAGTTCTTTGTCGCTATTTGAAAACTCAGAAAATATGTCCTCATTTTATTTTTTTAGAGCACTAACCATAATTTTGATGCAAATAAGACCCTCTAATATATGTAATTTCTAAAGGAAATGCTCTAGGAATTACAGTTTTGATTACATCAAGATGACGTCAGGCGTTCCACACTTTTGTAATAAATATAGAATGTTAGCAATCTAGTTGTTCATTGGGATACTGTTGAGAGGCAGAGGCCAGGGGCACGGACTCTGAAAATTGAAGGCAGGTAGGAGAGTGCAGAGGCAACAATTTGACCACACTGGGCAGGCAGGAAGGGCAGTGGCAGCACAACAGACTATGGAGGGCAGTGGAAAGGGGGGCAGGGGCAACAAACCAACAATACAGGACTGGCAAGAGAGGATGTGGGCAGAAGGAAGAGGCTGTGGTAGTACAACCATACATGCCAACAGACCCGTTTCAGCCAGGAAACGTCCAATGTTTTTAAGCTCAAATGGGCTTTACTTGATCCGTCTCCTGTCTACAATCTCCTCTTTTTCAATGTAACTCAAAGGGGAAAATCAATACCCCAGTTTTTTTTCAAAATCTCCCTCTTGCCAAGTTCAAAATGTTCGCAAGTATGGTACATTGGATCATGGTAGGCAGGAGGAATTGGGGTAGGGACATGGACTCGGATAACAGAGAACAGGAGGGACATGGAGAGGTGCACCAAACTGACCCTACAGGGCAGGCATCAGGGTTTGCAGCAGCACAATACATTACACAGGGCAAGCGGGACAGGAGTGCAGCATAACAATCCATAGAAAGCAATAGGGAGGGGACAGGACCATGCACATGGACAACAGAGAACAGAGGGGAAAGAGGCAATGGTAGCCAGATGACCATAATGGACAGACAGGAGAGAAAGCTGCAGCATAACAGACCATAAAGGGCAGGAGGGATGGATCAGGGGCATTACAATGGAACAGACAAGCCAGGAGGGAGGGAATAGGGGTCTGCACATGGAAACAGAGGGCTGGGGGCAAGGGGGCAGGGCAGGAGCAGCAAGATGACCATGGAGGTCAGGCAGGATGGGCACTAGAAACAAGACACACCATGGAGAGCAACAATGAGACTATGATGGCATACACACAGACCATGGAGGGAAGGTGGGAGGGGGTCAGGGTCAGCTAGCTGACCACACAGGGAAGTTGGGAGGGGCCATGGCAGCACAGAAGACCATGCATGGCAAGCGGGAGGGTTAGTGTCAGCACAATGGTGCAGGGGCATGCCCAAAGGACCATGGAGGATAGAAGGGAGGGTCAGGACCTGGGCACAGACAAGAGAGTTCAGGGGAAGGGGCCTCACAACAGACCGCGCGGGGCAGGCAGGAGGAGCAGTTGCAGCACAACAGACCAGGGTGGGCAGAAGGGTGTGGCAGTAAAATGGACCATGGAGGACAGGAAGAAGGGGATAGGGGCATGGCATGTGGACAGGCAGGGTGGAGGTGGCAGGGACAGGTTACAGTCATCTGACAATGCTAGGCAGGTGGGAGGGGAGTGGCAGCTCAACAGAACACTCAGAGTAGATAGGAGTCGCAGGTCCATGGAACATGGTGGGCAAAAAGGATGAAGCAGGGGCATGCACAAAGACATCGGAGGGCAGGGGAAAGGAGAATAGGGGCAGCAAGCTAAGCACAGAGGCTAACCAGGAGGTCAATGATGGGCCATAGAATTGGGCAATGGAGGGCAGGTGGAGTGGACTGGTACATCATGCAAAATGGAGGGCAGTGGCAGCATATCAGACCATGCATGGCAGGAGGGAGGAGGATAGCCCATGGATTCAGACAACAGAGGATAGGGAGGAGGTGGATGGGGCAGCAAGCTAACTGTTCAGAGAATGTGGGTATTAGGAACTTTATTGTTTTTAAAATGTGTGTCTGTGAGAACTACTTAAAATATGAACAAGTATGCAGCATAATCTCACTTTTATTCAGAAAGAAGAGGACGTTTGTGACTGTGACTCCGGGCTCACTTGGCAGAAACACCCCCTGACCCTCCACCCCCCATCGCAAAATGTAATGCCCGTGAAAAGGGTAGGTGGACGCAGTGTCATGTAGAACATAGTCCTGAGAGCACGATTGAAAATGAAAACTAGATATAGTATATGGAATAAGCTATGCACCAAGAAGTGTGATATAAGATGAACCGGGGCGTGAAATATAATATGCAATACATTGTGCGCAATGACAGATTCATTGGAGAGCGCGAGATAGCACAGGCACTAGCACAGGCACTAGCGCGTGCTATGCGATATGCGCTTTGGAGTGTAATATGCACAGGGCAGTGTTTTGTAACCTAACTAGTCTCTAAAGTTGTAATATAAAATATGTGCTGGGGAGTGTAACGTTGCATATGCACTGTGACAAAGATATGGATCCCAGATTGTAATATGTATGGCATAGCGCTGTACGTTATAACATAGGCATCGAGGAAGGCACGTTAGATGGGGCAATATAACCTGTGCGAAGGCAAGTGTGGCATGACATATTCACAGGGTGGTGTTACAGTGCACATGGGCTAGAGAGTGTCATAGCATACGCACTAGCTGGTGGAATACAACACAGAGGTGTGTGGCACTCGGCGGGCACTGGTGGGTGTAACACAGCATTGGGCTCAGCCAGGAGCACGCTGTGACTCTCAAGTGAGGTTTGTCTCCTTTACAGAGAGTAAAATAAAAAGTATTACACATCCGGCGGTGGATGTGTGTTTTATTATCCGTGAGGGGGGTTTCTTGTATAGTTTGGTTGAATTTTTGTCGAATCCCCTTTGAATGGCTTGGTGTGCGTGTGTATTAAATGTGCCCGTCAATAGCTACCCATGTTTGTATAAATAAACGACAAGGGTGTCTACTTGGAGAGTACCCACTGGCGGGGGCGCCGGGATTAGGCACGGTAGGGCGTCAGACACGTCAGAGCTTCACTAGCGATGTAAATACATTCCACGTGGATTCATTGTATGCATAGTCGCCTTTTAATGAATATCACACAAATCGTCATGGTGATAGGTACATACGGTTTGTCCAGCATGTCCTAGGTGTTTCTATAAATATATATTTTTTTAAAATAATAAAAAAACATAGGCCGGCCCCTGGGGATGGGGTCCCCAGGGCCAATAAATTAGAAAAAGAAGGGGGGCCACACAGCCCCCCTTCTTAAAAAAATAAAATAAATAAAACACCGGCATTGTGCCGGAGGCCATGCCCACTCCTTGCAGCACTCTACAAACGCGCCCCCTGGCCAGTTGTAAGTTGGGGAATTAATTCCCCTTCAATACTGAGGGTCCCTGAGGGCCAACTAGCCCAACAGGTATCTCCAGGTGTTCTGAGGCCATGCCCCTTATTACACCTCTATGCAACGCAGCTCTGTGGCGCTTTCTGGAGGTACCTAGTGGGCTAGTTTGACACTAGGGACCCTTCGGATTCAAGGGGACTTAATCTCTCAACTTAGAACGGCCACAGGGCGTGTTTACACAGTGGTGAAGAGAGGGGACAGGGCCTGAGGTGACGTGTGCAAACACGCCCTGTGGAGCGTTTTAAGTTGGGGAAATAATTCCCTTTCAATCCTGAGGGACCCTGGGGGCCAACTAGCCCACCAGGTGGTTCCAGTAAGCGCCACTGCTCTGCGATTCAGAGAGGTGGTGCAGGCCATGCCTCTTTTTACACCTCTCTGCAATGGCGCTTATTGGACGTACCTAGTGGGGAATTTTGCCCCTAGGGACCCTCAGGATTCAAGTGGACTTAATCTCCCAACTTAAAAAACGGCCACAGAGCGTGATTACACAGTGGGGAAGGGAGGGGACAGGGCCTGAGGTGACGTGTGCAAACACACCCTGTGGAGCGTTTTAAGTTGGTGAAATAATTCCCTTTCAATCCTGAGGGACCCTGGGGGCCAACTAGCCCACCAGGTGGTTCCAGTAAGCGCCACTGCTCTGCGTTGCAGAGAGGTGGTGCAGGCCATGCCCCTTTTTACACCTCTCTGCAATGGCGCTTACTGGACGTACCTAGTGGGCTATTTTGCACCTAGGGACCCTCAGGATTCAAGGGGACTTAATCTCCCAACTTAAAAAACGGCCACAGAGCGTGTTTACACAGTGGGGAAGGGAGGGGACAGGGCCTGAGGTGACGTGTGCAAACACGCCCTATGGCGCGTTTTAAGTTGGGGAAATAATTCCCCTTCAATCCTGAGGGCCCCTTGGGGCTAACTAGCCCACCAGGTGCTTCCAGTAAGCGCCACTGAGCTGCGTTGCAGAGAGGTGGTCCAGGCCGTGCCACTTTTTACACCTCTCTGCAACGCAGCTCTGTGGTGCTTACTGGAGGTACCTAGAGGGCTAGTTGGACCCTAGAGAACCTCAGGATTCAAATAAACTTAATCTCCCAACTAAAAAGAGCCACAGGGCGTGTTTACACAGTGGTGAAGGGAGGGGACGGGACCTGAGTTAACGTGTGCAAACAAGCCCTGTGGCGCGTTTTAAGTTGGGGAAATAATTCCCTTCAATCCTGAGGGACCCCGGGGGCCAACTAGCCCACCAGGTGCTTCCAGTAAGCGCCACTGCACTGCGTTGCAGAGAGGCGGTCTAGGCCGTGCCCCTTTTTACATCTCTCTGCAACGCAGCTCTGTGGCGCTTACTGGAGGTACCTAGTGGTCTAGTTGGACCCTAGGGACCCTCAGGATTCAAGGGGACTTAATCTCCCAACTTAAAACGGCCACAGGGCGTGTTTACACAGTGGGGAAGGGAGGGGACGGGGCCTGAGGTGACGTGTGCAAACACGCCCAGTGGCGTGTTTTAGGAGGTGGTTTTAATCCCCTGCCCTATTATATACTCGGGGCTTACAGAGGAGGTCATGCTAATCACAGGGGGACCCCAACGCATAGTGTTCCCTATTGTATGTAGGTGTTTTCACTGTATTCTGAGTATCTTTTAACATAGCACTGGCTCTAGGACTGGTTAGTCAGACTCAGTTACCACCAGTATCCGTCTGAAAAAGTTGAGGGTACTGGATGATTTTGCAACAAGGCTTCTTTCTGCTCCTCTGTTTGTTCTTATTGCACGTTATCCTTCTTCTGCACTTTTCTTCGTCTTTGAGGACTTCTGTTGCTACTTTCTGCATTTTTTTTTTTTCTTTCTGTGCGTTTTTTCTTCTTTCTTCACATGTCCTATCTCTGTAGGCATAGTTAGGAATTAGCATTTAAAAAACCTTTGAAATTCACTGAAAAAACCATAGGTTTCAGGCACGTTGTAGTTAGGAATTAGCATTTAAAAAACCTTAGAAATTCACTGAAAAAACCATAGGTTTCAGGGGCGTTATAGTTAGCTGGACTTTTCACTCATACAAAACCATTGAAATTCCCCCGTTATAGTTAGTTCAGCTAACTATAACTCGCGCGCCCGCAATGCACTGCTGATGACGTCACATATTACATCACTCATGACATGGTCAGTGACATCACTCATGACATCACTGATGACATCTCAAATGACATCACTGATGATATCACTGATGACATCATCCTTGTGATAGAGTGGCAGACCTCCTCTCCCCCTAATATAACCATGGATACACACATTCAAAAATAGTAACTAAAATTTTCAAAACTATGGACATACCAATACCAGCTACAACAACCTATTCAGTAATTCTAAGATCCACATACACATCCACTCATTCACCAACAGTCCTATACAGTCACTCATACATGTACTCACTCATCATATGTACTCATACACCTATACATCCTGTTACACAACGCCACTCATCCATAGAGTTACTCACACACATAGACACTCATGCTAATAAAGAATCAAACATCCATTTACTTACATATACAGTTATACACACACCACCACACTTACTTCTACAGAAACTTACACATACTTAGTCTTTTAAACAATCACTTACACAAACACATACTTATTCATACAGGAGCTCTTCCAATCTCTCACTCTCACATATACTCACTTATATACACCAATAGTCACATATACTAGTTTAAAACATATGTAGTTACTCATAAAGACACTATTGAGACAGTCATTCCTTCACTAACACACCCATGCACACACTCATCCACCCATACAGTCCTGCACACATGCTGTCTTCAACACATACAAACAGTGAGTCACTCATTCATGCACCTATGCACTACGTAATACCCCCCACCAAACCATACAGACACTCAGACACTCATACTGATACTCAAAAAACCAACTAATAACCTATATACGCGCCCGTGCATTCTCTGTTAAAACATCTACATTATGGAATATTATGCCTAATTATCTGAGAAATATAGAGGCGGAAATGCCTTTTAGGAAGGCTCTTAAAACCTGTGATCCTTCCTGGTCTCTCCTCCCTTAGATAGGATGCTAGCACCGGGACACTTCCGTTGGAAGTAGCTGCGCGCTCTATAAGTGTTAATAATAATAATAATAATAATAATATATAAGACACTCATGTAGCTACTCACCAACCCATGCAGCCACATATACACAAAGTGAGAGACTGATACAGATATTACATATTTAAACATTACTCACTAAGCCATGTATTCACTAAGATACACTCAATCAGTCAGTTATACAATCAATTTTTCAAAAACAAATCATCCATTTAGACACTTATATACCCATTTATTCTTCCATCGACCTTGAGATATACATATATAAAACGTGTAATTTTCAGAAAAACACACATTCACTGGATGATGTCATCAGTGATGTCATCAGTGATGTCATTGAGATGTCATGAGTAATGTCATGAGTGATGTCACTGACCATGTCATGAGTGATGTAATATGTGACGTCATCAGCAGTGCATTGCGGGCGCGCGAGTTATAGTTAGCTGAACTAACTATAACGGGGGAATTTCAATGGTTTTGTACGAGTGAAAAGTCCAGCTAACTATAACGCCCCTGAAACCTATGTTTTTTTCAGGGAATTTCTAAGGTGTTTTTTAAATGCTAATTCCTAACTATAACGTGCCTGAAACCTATGTTTTTTTCAGTGAATATATATATATATATATTACCTACTGGCGGTCGCCAGTAGGTAGTTATAGTTAGGACCACGTTTCCATAGGAAAACCTCAACATTCTATTTTGAATAACTTTGGCGCCGGTCGACGAATCCTCGCGAATTTCTCAAAATAGGTGGGGCGCTACGCTCCGCTCCTACCCTGAAAGTCTCGGGGGGATCCGTCAAGCGGGGGCTGAGATAAAAGGGGGGTCCCAAAACGCGTTTTTCCCATGCATTTTTCCATAGGACCTTTAGACAGGGCTACAGCCCGAACGGCTGAACAGAATTACTAGAAATTTGGCAGAGAGGTAGTCCGTAGGTCAAGGAAGTGCCTTTTGTAGGTTTGGTGTAAATCAGTTCAGTTGATTTTGAGAAAATAGCCTTTAAATCAATATATATATCTGAGCCAGCTTACGGTACGCTTACCGTACGCTTACGGTAAGCGTACGGTGGCGTGCGCGAGCGCGATTCTGATTGGCTCTTAGATCTTAGTAAACATTCGAATCGGCCGAAACCAGGAAGCGGCGGCCGCCATTTTGTGTATTTCACTCTGAAAAAAAAGAGTGAAAACAAGGAAAGGGGGCAATGAGGAGAGTTACAGACCCCCTAACAATTGTAAGGGGGTCAAAGAAGGACAGAAAAGTACAAAAAAAACATTTATTGATTTTAAAAAAAATCACGGGGTACGCGTACGGTAAGCTCACGGTAAGCGTACGGTAAAAAAAATAAAAATAAATAAATGAAAATCAGATTTAAGAGTTTAGAAATTAGGGAGCTCTAAAAAGAGCTGTTGTGTTTATGGAGTCATTTTTTTAGTGGTACCTACAAGTAAGTACCGATGCAGAGTCTAAGGTTCAAGAGGAAGACTCTGTTCCCTTCATCATTGAAGTGCACACCATCTCCTCTATAAATGTCTTGCATGTCGTAACGCAAGTTGTTGTGGTAAATGGCACCCATACCATAGTCACGGAGGAAAGCAGAAACAGATTTGTTGACGTGCTTTCTTGCTTTGTCAATCTGTGGACAGAAATGATTGGACCAGTTCCATTTTTGCCTTTGGCATATGTTGGAAAACACAAAGGCAGTTTTAGGGAAAAGTGTAAACAGTTGTGCAAAGGTGTCCTTCATAAGCATTTCCAGACCTACCCCAGTCAAAGTGCCTAGGTCATTGCCACCACAGTGCACTATTATGAGGTCAGGGTGTTGGATTTGCATGAAGGATTTCACCAATGGCATCAATTGGTGCCACTTTAACCCTCTCTGACCAATCCATTTAATGTCTACATTTGGCAAAGCAAGGTCTCTCACCATATCTGTTTTCTCTGCAAACTTTTCACTCCAGAAGACATAGCTGTGCCCTACAATCCACACTGTGAACATC
Source organism: Triturus cristatus (assembly GCF_964204655.1). NCBI lineage: Eukaryota > Metazoa > Chordata > Amphibia > Caudata > Salamandridae > Triturus > Triturus cristatus. The sequence continues at coordinate 17,510 of NW_028187532.1, forward strand.
TTCAAAGGAGAACTGGATGCACTCAGGAGGTGTCTTTCAGTAGAATGGCAATATGAAAAGAAAGACAGTTTGGAAATGGAGGCATACATATTTTTTACAAAACAAAAAGAACTGATTGGCTGTTTCATACCATTCTAGAAAAAAAACTAGGCTGTATGTGAAAATTAATAGAAGCATGTTTTGTATTGGTACAAAAAAATGTGTAACCAAAGAACAGTACTATGGATTTGCAGTTAGGTTTGAAAAGTCAAGCACTCTTGCTCTGTGGAATTGAAACATTGTGTGTCGAACTTCTGACCTAACTGCACACAGCAGTGTTCCATGAGCTGTTGCTATGGTAGCAGGCAGAAGTCAAGTTGGGGGAAGGGTACTAGGCAGAAGTCAAGTTGGGGGCAGGGTACTTTTGGAAAAGGGTTGGTTTTCAACCAATAGAAATGTGTCATTACATTTGAAAAAAAGGGGGAAGCACTGAGATTTGAAACTTACATGTATATGTGTGGAAAAATAGAGGGAAAGTTTGCCATTATCTGGTTCTGCTGAGAGGAGAGAGGTGTACAGAACAGAGATCCTGGCTCTGATAATCTGCTGTTTGAGTGACACATTTCTTTCACAACTAACTAATTTTAAAGGTGAGTTTACAGTTTGAGAGGGGATGTATGTGGTAACTTAAGAAATGAATAATAGAAATGGGAATTGTTTTTGTTGTAGTTACACATGGTGGATTCATAATGTGTCAGTCTGTAAAAGAGATTTTCACTTGGCCCGAAAAAAAAAGAGCAGTAAGTGTGCTTTCAAATTGGCAAAGAAATTTCGTTTTGGCACTAATGTGAAAACATGACTGTGTGTGCATAGAAGAATTATAGGCAGAAATGTATTGCGTCTTGCTCTGGTGATTTCACAGTTGCAGTAGATGGAAAAGAGGAGCGAATTTTTGGGGGAAGAAGCAGAGGTTTAGCACACACCCATGTGCTTGCCATGTATAGTCATGCACAGTAATTAGAAGCGAGTGGGGTTTTCAGGTTTAAGTCTGTAATGCAAATACATTCAGCATCACTAAGGCTGGTTGCCCCTGCTGGAGTGTAGGCAGTCACAGAGAATGCACACGGTGGTGGTCTGAAAAAAAAACAGCTTGGACATGTGCATTTAAATAAATTTAAAAAAAAAGGTTTCAGAATGTGTCAGTCTGTAAAAGTGATTTCAAAGTGTAAAAAGAGATTTTCACTTGGCCCGAAAAAAAAAGAGCAGTAAGTGTGCTTTCAAATTGGCAAAGAAATTTCGTTTTGGCACTAATGTGAAAACATGACTCTGTGTGCATAGAAGAATTATAGGCAGAAATGTATTGCGTCTTGCTCTGGTGATTTCACAGTTGCAGTAGATGGAAAAGAGGAGCGAATTTTTGGGGGAAGAAGCAGAGGTTTAGCACACACCCATGTGCTTGCCATGTATAGTCATGCACAGTAATTAGAAGCGAGTGGGGTTTTCAGGTTTAAGTCTGTAATGCAAATACATTCAGCATCACTAAGGCTGGTTGCCCCTGCTGGAGTGTAGGCAGTCACAGAGAATACACACGGTGGTGGTCTGAAAAAAAAACAGCTTGGACATGTGCATTTAAATAAATTTAAAAAAAAAGGTTTCAGAATGTGTCAGTCTGTAAAAGTGATTTCAAAGTGTAAAAAGAGATTTTCACTTGGCCCGAAAAAAAAAGAGCAGTAAGTGTGCTTTCAAATTGGCAAAGAAATTTCGTTTTGGCACTAATGTGAAAACATGACTCTGTGTGCATAGAAGAATTATAGGCAGAAATGTATTGCGTCTTGCTCTGGTGATTTCACAGTTGCAGTAGATGGAAAAGTGGAGCGAATTTTTGGGGGAAGAAGCAGAGGTTTAGCACACACCCATGTGCTTGCCATGTATAGTCATGCACAGTAATTAGAAGCGAGTGGGGTTTTCAGGTTTAAGTCTGTAATGCAAATACATTCAGCATCACTAAGGCTGGTTGCCCCTGCTGGAGTGTAGGCAGTCACAGAGAATACACACGGTGGTGGTCTGAAAAAAAAACAGCTTGGACATGTGCATTTAAATAAATTTAAAAAAAAGGTTTCAGAATGTGTCAGTCTGTAAAAGTGATTTCAAAGTGTAAAAAGAGATTTTCACTTGGCCCGAAAAAAAAAGAGCAGTAAGTGTGCTTTCAAATTGGCAAAGAAATTTCGTTTTGGCACTAATGTGAAAACATGACTCTGTGTGCATAGAAGAATTATAGGCAGAAATGTATTGCGTCTTGCTCTGGTGATTTCACAGTTGCAGTAGATGGAAAAGAGGAGCGAATTTTTGGGGGAAGAAGCAGAGGTTTAGCACACACCCATGTGCTTGCCATGTATAGTCATGCACAGTAATTAGAAGCGAGTGGGGTTTTCAGGTTTAAGTCTGTAATGCAAATACATTCAGCATCACTAAGGCTGGTTGCCCCTGCTGGAGTGTAGGCAGTCACAGAGAATACACACGGTGGTGGTCTGAAAAAAAAACAGCTTGGACATGTGCATTTAAATAAATTTAAAAAAAAGGTTTCAGAATGTGTCAGTCTGTAAAAGTGATTTCAAAGTGTAAAAAGAGATTTTCACTTGGCCCGAAAAAAAAAGAGCAGTAAGTGTGCTTTCAAATTGGCAAAGAAATTTCGTTTTGGCACTAATGTGAAAACATGACTCTGTGTGCATAGAAGAATTATAGGCAGAAATGTATTGCGTCTTGCTCTGGTGATTTCACAGTTGCAGTAGATGGAAAAGAGGAGCGAATTTTTGGGGGAAGAAGCAGAGGTTTAGCACACACCCATGTGCTTGCCATGTATAGTCATGCACAGTAATTAGAAGCGAGTGGGGTTTTCAGGTTTAAGTCTGTAATGCAAATACATTCAGCATCACTAAGGCTGGTTGCCCCTGCTGGAGTGTAGGCAGTCACAGAGAATACACACGGTGGTGGTCTGAAAAAAAAACAGCTTGGACATGTGCATTTAAATAAATTTAAAAAAAAAGGTTTCAGAATGTGTCAGTCTGTAAAAGTGATTTCAAATTGAAAAAAGAGATATACACTTGCCCCCGAAAAAAAAAGAGCAGTAAGTGTGCTTTCAAATTGGCAAAGAAATTTCGTTTTGGGACTAATGTGAAAACATGACTCTGTGTGCATAGAAGAATTATAGGCAGAAATGTATTGCGTCTTGCTCTGGTGATTTCACAGTTGCAGTAGATGGAAAAGAGGAGCGAATTTTTGGGGGAAGAAGCAGAGGTTTAGCACACACCCATGTGCTTGCCATGTATAGTCATGCACAGTAATTAGAAGCGAGTGGGGTTTTCAGGTTTAAGTCTGTAATGCAAATACATTCAGCATCACTAAGGCTGTTTGCCCCTGCTGGAGTGTAGGCAGTCACAGAGAATGCACACGGTGGTGGTCTGAAAAAAAAACTGCTTGGACATGTGCATTTAAATAAATTAAAAAAAAAGGTTTCAGAATGTGTCAGTCTGTAAAAGTGATTTCAAAGTGTAAAAAGAGATTTTCACTTGGCCCCGAAAAAAAAAGAGCAGTAAGTGTGCTTTCAAATTGGCAAAGAAATTTCGTTTTGGCACTAATGTGAAAACATGACTCTGTGTGCATAGAAGAATTATAGGCAGAAATGTATTGCGTCTTGCTCTGGTGATTTCACAGTTGCAGTAGATGGAAAAGAGGAGCGAATTTTTGGGGGAAGAAGCAGAGGTTTAGCACACACCCATGTGCTTGCCATGTATAGTCATGCACAGTAATTAGAAGCGAGTGGGGTTTTCAGGTTTAAGTCTGTAATGCAAATACATTCAGCATCACTAAGGCTGGTTGCCCCTGCTGGAGTGTAGGCAGTCACAGAGAATGCACACGGTGGTGGTCTGAAAAAAAAACTGCTTGGACATGTGCATTTAAATAAATTAAAAAAAAAGGTTTCAGAATGTGTCAGTCTGTAAAAGTGATTTCAAATTGAAAAAAGAGATATACACTTGCCCCCGAAAAAAAAAGAGCAGTAAGTGTGCTTTCAAATTGGCAAAGAAATTTCGTTTTGGCACTAATGTGAAAACATGACTCTGTGTGCATAGAAGAATTATAGGCAGAAATGTATTGCGTCTTGCTCTGGTGATTTCACAGTTGCAGTAGATGGAAAAGAGGAGCGAATTTTTGGGGGAAGAAGCAGAGGTTTAGCACACACCCATGTGCTTGCCATGTATAGTCATGCACAGTAATTAGAAGCGAGTGGGGTTTTCAGGTTTAAGTCTGTAATGCAAATACATTCAGCATCACTAAGGCTGGTTGCCCCTGCTGGAGTGTAGGCAGTCACAGAGAATACACACGGTGGTGGTCTGAAAAAAAAACAGCTTGGACATGTGCATTTAAATAAATTTAAAAAAAAAGGTTTCAGAATGTGTCAGTCTGTAAAAGTGATTTCAAAGTGTAAAAAGAGATTTTCACTTGGCCCGAAAAAAAAAGAGCAGTAAGTGTGCTTTCAAATTGGCAAAGAAATTTCGTTTTGGCACTAATGTGAAAACATGACTCTGTGTGCATAGAAGAATTATAGGCAGAAATGTATTGCGTCTTGCTCTGGTGATTTCACAGTTGCAGTAGATGGAAAAGAGGAGCGAATTTTTGGGGGAAGAAGCAGAGGTTTAGCACACACCCATGTGCTTGCCATGTATAGTCATGCACAGTAATTAGAAGCGAGTGGGGTTTTCAGGTTTAAGTCTGTAATGCAAATACATTCAGCATCACTAAGGCTGGTTGCCCCTGCTGGAGTGTAGGCAGTCACAGAGAATACACACGGTGGTGGTCTGAAAAAAAAACAGCTTGGTTTCATAATGTGACAGTTTGTTATACAGATTTTCACTTGCCCAAAAAAAAAGAGGAGTTTGTGTGCATTCAAATTGGCAAAGAAATTTCGTTTTGTGACTATTGTGAAAAGAAATGTAGTAATATATTTAAATTCAATAAAGAATTTTTTTTTTAGTTTTTTTGCAGGTATTGCTGAAGAACAGTGAACAAAATTTAAGATGCCTACAAAATCTCGAGTTCAAAAAACGCTAAAAAAAAAACTATATTTGAGGACAACTGGAGGACCAAAGTTAGTAGAAGATGCTGATGTTGGGAAAAAGAAAAAATCTTCTGGTAAGCAAAAAAGACAATTCCTAAACAAAATATTGAAAACAAACAAAAATGTACAAAATGTCTGTTCTCGGAAAAATGTAACAAAACCTACAGAACAGCAAAAAATTGAGGATTTAGTTAATGCAAATATACCTTCTGCAATTGAAAAGTTTAACATAAACAGAAAAACAGCATTTAAAGAGATACGTAGAAAAATGTTTCAGAGAAGAGTTATGTCCAATTTGATAAAGGATATAAAGAAATATAAGCAAAAGGCTAAATATTATAAGAGAAAAAAAGAAATTGAAGCCATTGCAGCAAAGGCATTAGAATTAAAAAGGAAACTATTCATATTAATTTTGAATAGGATGCGTACATTAGATAAAATGGTTAATGTACTGAAATCACAAAGCAAAAGCAAAAGAGTAGTGAACAGAACAAATTTTTGTAAAGTGTTTTTAGGAAAGTGGATGCATAGCTCAAGTAGTGAACCTTTTTTTAATGAAGAGAGCTATTTTCAAAGTAATAGTTTGCTGCATGCAGTTGACACCAGAGGTCGTTCATACGAAGTAAAAAATGGTTGCATAATGGAGAAGGAGATAATGGTTCCAAGAGATGAGGTACAAGTGATGGCAGATGAGGCAATGGGGAGACGTCCTAAAGCCCCAGTGTACACTTGGAATTGTAGTAGTATTTGCACTGTGCGTCAGGAATCTATTGACAGATTTCGAGAGTTTCTAAGAGAATATAGTAAAAAAAGTGTAAAACAAAAGATTAAGGTGCTTCAAAGTCTGGATCCATGCAGAGTGAGAGAGAATACTGGTTTGCAGGGTCATTCTCTTGCTTGTCTATCTAGAAAAGTGTGCAATAGTGTTTTCCATCATTTTAGGATGCTGGCTGTTCATCATACTGAAATGAGAAAGTTTGTGAGACGGTTGTATTTTGCCAAAAGTCCAGCAATAAAGTTAAATGAATTGAATAGGGCTCTGTTCCGAGGAACGGTATCAGATGTAGAGAAGGTTGTTGATGAAATTCAGTTTTGTTACTTTGGTCCTGAACAAAACAGTGCAGAGAAGGACACAGTAAATGAGGCAGAAGTGGAAGAGAATGTAGAACCTTGTGTAAGTAAGACATTTAATGATCACATAACAAAATTTGCAATAGTCTCTAATGAAAGACCAAATGTTACTTGTATTTGTTGCCGCAGAACTCATTATAGAAAACAAACTAGGAATGTTGATCTCTACAGAAAGAGTGAAAATGAAGATAATTATAAGTGGATGGATTTTGCAACATATATATTTCTTGAAAATTGTTTTGAATTGGGTGAAGATCAGCGTATTTGTAAATACTGCTACAACAAGTTAGAGGAAAATAGAATGCCGACCAGAGCTGTACATAATAATTTAGAATTGGATGCTATTCCTGCTGAACTTTCTGAATTAAATACATATGAGTCTATACTCATTCAATGTGTTCATCCGTTCCAGACCATAGTACGTATGGAGCCCAAAACTGGTAAATTACCTCCTTCAGATTTAGTGAGAGGTTTAAAAGGTAGAGTGGTGTATTTGCCCTTGGATTTGAAAAAAAATATGGAAACTATTGATGCGGATACTTTGGAAACTGAACCATTAATTATTCTGGTTAATGGTGTACCTACAAAGAATAAGAAGATTTGGCAGGAGCTGGTAGATGTGCGGAAAGTACAAAGAGCAAATTTGTATTTGAAAAAAAATAACAAATGGTATGAATCAATTTATATAGTAGAAGAAGAAGAAGAAGAAGATTTACAAGGAGATACAGAAACACCAAGTGGACAAATTGAAAAAGTGGACAAGTCAAAGGAAGAAGAAATTTATGAACATTTTAGCATACATCCTCTCCATTCGAAAGAAGTTATGGGAGACAATATTGATCTCTTTCAGATGAAGAAAGCAAAAGGAAATCCCGTGAGTGTATGGGAGGAGAGCTTGGAAGCTCGATGTTTTCCCCAGCTGTTTCCTAAAGGAAAAGGAGGACGATACGATGAACGTCCGGAACAGATTCCAGCTTCTGAGTATCGGACTACAAGACTATATGCTGAAGATCCCAGATTTCGACAAAGTATCCCTTATTTGTTCCATCTTTTATTTGAAAGCGACTTGTCTGCACTGTCTTATGCAGTAAATCACATTTTAAAAAGTGGAGTACATTTACAAAATGTGTCTGCTAAGGATTTTATGGAGAAAGTGCAGCACCGAGATGATCATTTGGAAACACAACTGATCAATCTGATGGCTTGTCAGCGTGGGACAAATGAATATTGGTACCGACGCCATGGTGAACTAAAATGCATGTTACGCAATTTAGGAACACCAACATGGTTCCTTACCCTAAGCTGCGCCGAGTACGCTTGGGATGATTTACTGGATTTTCTACGAGAGGCCAATTCAAACATTGAAAACATCGAATACAAGACAGCAGGAGAACTGTGCTCATTGGATCCGGTTAATGTTTGCAGATATTTCAATCATAGATTTGAGGCTATGATGTCCTTCATCTGCAATAAAAAAAATCCACCCCTTGGAGAAGTAGTGGATTTCTTTTGGAGAAAAGAGTACCAGGCAAGAGGTGCTCCTCATATTCATATGCTGCTGTGGATCAAGGATGCCCCAAAGTTTGGAACAGATACTGATGAAGCAGTGTTATCTTACATTGAAGAATATGCAACATGTGCTATACCTAAAAGCACAGAAGAGTACAAGTTAAAGGAGCAAGTTCTACGTTTCCAAAGTCATCGGTGTGGAAAATACTGTCGACGGAAATACAAGAGCAAAGAAAAATACTACACTAAATGTCGATTTGGATTTCCTAGACCTGTTCTTACAAATGGAAGAGTCAACAGTTTTATGTCAGCTGTGAGACATACTATCACAAGAAAATCACCTAAGAATACCTACAACCTTAAAAGAAAAGAAGAATCAAAAAATATAAATGACTACAACCCAGTCATTTTATCCATGTGGAACGCTAACATGGATATACAGTATGTTGCTGACAATTCCATTGCTGTTGCTCGATATGTAACGTCTTACATTACGAAATCAGAAAAAACAGAATTGAAGGAAATGTGGGAAGAGATTTCTCACGAGAAGACTGTCAGTAAGAAGCTGTACAGTTTCAGTTTGAAGATGTTATCGCATCGAGAAATTGGATCCTACGAATGTTCAGATAGATTATCTTCTGCAAGTCTCTACTCGAAGTCAAGAAGAATAATTTGGGCAAGTTTAGGCCTTGCAGCAATGAGAAATCGGGTACTGAAATCTGTTGGAGAAATTGAATATTTGGCACAGTTCGAACCTGAAAGTACAGATATATTGAAAACAAACATGTTGGACACATATTATCCCAAGAGAAGTCATCATCTGGAGAACATGTGTCTCTATGAAGTGCTGCAGAACTACATTTATTCACGGAAAGCTGCAGAAGACATCAATAATGGAAAATATAAAGTCGTTGGTGAAGAAGGATGTTTGGTGAAGCAAACCAAAGGAAGTTTGATAAATCACCGGAAGCTGAGTTGCGACACTACCGACAAGAAAGAATTTTACTACTTGGCTCTTTTACAGTTGTTTAAACCATGGCGTTCAGAGGATGAACTACTGGGAGAATTCCAGAGCTATGAAGATTCTTTTAATGCTTGCAAAGACAGCATACAATGCAGTACATTCTCAACTTATCTGCAAATGTTAAATGAAGAAATTGAACAGGAAACTACAATTGCAGCAGAAATTGCTAGAGACAGTTCTCAGGACAGCCAAAGTTCAGGAACATACAGTCAAGATCCCCTAGGACAACCAATCGTTGAAAATGAAGCATCAATAGCCATGAATGAAGTGGAAACGGCTATGAATCAAGCTCAAGAAGAATTTATAGACTTAGAAAATTTGGAAAGACAACTGAATCAAGAGCAGCAACAAATTTATGAAGAGATCAAAAACAAAATTGAACACGGATTTCTACATGAAAAAAAAGAGTGCTCATGCACATCATTTCATCCAATCAGGATGTATGTAAGCGGACAAGCTGGCACTGGAAAAAGTTTCCTAATTAAAGTCATCAGAAGCTACCTAAAGCAAAAAACAGATTCTACTTTGTCTTGTGTGGTTACTGCTCCAACTGGGTTAGCAGCATATAACATAAAAGGAATCACCTTACATCGTTTGCTAATGTTACCAGTGGAGCATGAGAACAAAATACAATTCAACAAGCTAACTGGAGAAGCATGCTTGGAAGTTTCAAGAGTATTGAAGAAGATGCAAGTTCTCATTATTGATGAGGTGAGCATGGTATCAAACTTAATGCTTGCCTTTGTGCATTTAAGAATGCAGCAAATTTTGAAGACAGACTATGACGTGTTATTTGGTGGAAAACACGTCATCGTTTTTGGGGATCTTTTGCAACTTACTCCGGTTAAAGGACAACCAGTGTTTAATACTGTGACACATGAAGACACGAAGAAGTCATTGGGAAGCATCGGTAATACAAATATTTGGTCCTTCTTTGAGTACAAGGAACTTACAACTAATATGAGGCAAGCAAACGATGAAGAATATGGAAGTATTCTGAAAGATATCAGGATTGGACTACTCACAGAAGCTGGCAAAAAAGCATTACAGACTCGGCTGCTACATAATTTATTTCCAAAGGAAGAAATAGTTGCAGAGAAGATATACAAGAACATTGCAGAAAACAAAAGTGTCATCTGCTTAATGCCAACTCTACGTGAATGCTCAATATTCAATGAGGAGCTTTTGAAATTGGAAAAGGAAGAGATCATGAAATTGGAAGCAGTGGACAAAATTGAGGATGGAAGAATTACTGTCACAGTAACAGGCAAACTGAAAAATAAATTGGACTCACTAGAGAAGAACATCTCCAAAACAGCAGGATTAGAAAAAAATCTATATGTTTGCATGAACTGTAGAGTGTTTTTAAGGAGAAATTTGGATGTTGAAAAAGGCTTAGTAAATGGAGCGATGGGAAGAGTTGTGGGTTTTATTAATTATCAGAAAAAAGATGGAATTGAATGGTTAAAAATAAAATTTGATCAGATAGAGGAAGTTAAAGACATTTGTCGTTGTTCAGTTCGTTTCATGCTTGTGAAAGACTTATATGTACGTAGGAAGCAGTTTCCGTTTTCTCTAGCATATGCTGTAACTATTCACAAGTCTCAAGGATTGACTGTAGATTGTGCATTTGTGAACATTGGATCTAGTGTGTTCAAAGAAGGTATGGCATATGTTGCTTTGTCACGAGTCAAAACATTATCAGGTTTATTCATGATAGACTTCGATGACTCAAAAGTTAGTGCTGATACAAACTGTGTAAAGGAGTATAATAGATTAAGAAGAAGCTATGCTCCTCATTTAGGTCAGTATCCTGTGTTGGAGAAACGTGTAGTTTCTCGTAAAAGGAGAAATGAGAATATCTGTAATGAAGATGTAGAGAAGAGGAAAAAAAAGAGGAGTGATGTAATTGCAAGCAAAAAGAATAAGGAAAATGAAGAACAGGTTGTAGGATGTCATTTTGAAAATAGCTCTGGTGTCAACTGCTACGCAAATGTAGTGCTGAATGTTGCTTTTTATCTGGAAAGTTTGCAAGAGCAGATAATAATAAATCAGGGAAAAAGATTCTGTTCAGAGCTCAGTCTCCTTTTTCAAAAGCTGAGTAAAGATAAAACTCAAATAGAAAGTGCTACTGATATTAGAAAACTTTTAGATGTATGTTCAGGACGAACACAGTTTTCTCAAAATGAACAGCAAGATGCTCACGAATTTTTGATGTATTTTCTTCAGGTAGTGGAAGAAGAAGGAGTTCCCATTGACATTTTTTTTGGTCTCTCTTATAAATGGGAACATAGTTGTGATAATTGTTATAATATAAGTGGTTCTATTGTTGATAATGAAAGGTTTATTTATTTGACATTGCCAGAGAGTAAAACAGTCACTTTTGCAAACTTAGTTAAAGATGCTAATCATAGCATGAAATGTGGTGAGTGTAATTCTGACATGTTATCAACATTAATTTTAAGGGAATACGGACAGTATGTAATTTTAATGATGCAACGATGTAGAGCTGATGGATCAAAATTGGATACTTTAATAAAGAAGTTTACAGGACAGCAATTATCAATTTCAGGAAAAACTTTTGTAACTGTTGCAATAATTTTCCATGATGGACCTACTGTTACTTCTGGACATTACACAGTTTATCTAAAATGTGAAAAAGGATGGACACTGTGTAATGATTCCCAATTGATTTTCAAACAACGTTTGCCTTTTGATTTAGCAAATTCCTATCTAATCTTCCTGAAACCTAAATTTTAGAGAGACTTGGCAAGATCTGGACAAAATAATTTTACCATTTTACAGGATTACCATTGCAATTTTGTAGAAAAAAGATTTTTAAAATTATCATTTGGCCTAAAGGAAAGATAACCAATTGTAATGTGGACTTTTTAAATTTTTAATGCAATTTTGAAAAACCAATAATTTAGAGATTATCGGTAACTTCTGCACATTTTAAATTTTGGAATGTTATTGGACTGCCACTGGAAATTTTTTCAAAAATAATTTCAAAAATTACTATTTGGCCATGTGGAAAAGTAAGCAATTCTATTGTGGACTAAATAAATTATTCGAAAAATTTTCGTGAACCAAAATGTTACAGAGAATCGGTGAGATCTGGACAGATTAAACTTTAGAATTTTAATGGTTTTCCCTTGGAAATTTATTCCAGGGAAAGAATAAAAAATACTATTTGGCCTAAAGGAAATAAAATCAGATGTATTTTGGAGTTATTTGAGATATATTATTGTGAATGTACTTCTGAAACAAAAATATCAGACGGTATTTTAAAGAAAAAAGTATTGTTTTTAGATGACATTTTTTAAGAATAATATGCATTTCTGTAATGATAAGTTTAAGTGAGAAGAGATTCTGGGCTTTTTTAATACAATCTTTGAGATTGTTATTTTTTTTTGCCCGCTGTAAAATGATGAATGCAATTGCTTTCACAATTTATAGTGAAATGCAATATATTCTGAAAACAGCAAAAATAAGGCAAAAATATTTTTTGGGAAAAAATGTAAATATGTGTACTGTATTATAAAATGTTTTAAAAATATTAATACTTTTTTCTTTTTTTTCAGATCGATATAGAAAATTTTCGTAAACTACAACCATTTTAAAAACTATTTTTTAAAAAAACAAATGAATAAATATTTTTTTCAGTGAGTATGGTAAGTCAATAGTAATAATTGTAGTCTTTCAAGGACCTTGTAATGTGAAAAATGATTTTTAGTGTTTTTTTTAAAAAATAAAAAAAAAGGTACGCTTACCGTACGCGTACGGTAAAAAAAAAAAGTTTTTTAAAAAAAATGTAAAAAAAAGATGAAAGATAAGGTTGGCTCTTAAAAGAACCGTTGTGTTCATGCAGGGACAGAGGAAAGGAACCATGGGAAAATCATTCAAAGCTACAAATGTGCTGATCTATTTTGTTATTCACTAGGGAAACACTGGTCTCCCTATAACAAATTAGAGCTTTACAAAATGTGCAATGAATATCAACCTTCCGAAATCGAGGGTTCATTTCCAGAGGGCCAGCAAAAGGAGATTCTCCCCCCACAGATGAAGGGCTCACCTGAGCTGCAGAAGAAGGAGTAAGCTCTGCAGGTGATGGTCCAGGCTGAGCTGCTGTGGATGTACTGGCTCGTCTTTCTGAAGAGTTACCTCCAAAAAGTTGAGCATGTGTCCTTTTGTGTACATCCTTGAGGTGCCTCATCATGGTGTGATTCCCAAAGGAATACTTCCTGTCAGGATTACCTCTAGAAAGTACACGCTGACACAGCTTGCAAGTAACTAAGGGTGCATTCACCTTTTGCTGGCCTTCTGGAAAAGTAAAATAATCCCAAACATAAGAAGGTTTTACTTTCCTCGCTCTCTGCCTCAAGACAGTGCTGCTGGTGCTAGCCTCACTCTCAGAAGAGCTCTGCTGTTCTGCCATCGTATCCCAAAGACAAACCAGCTCCTTCTCCCAAGGGATCACAAGCAGAAATGAGGGGAATGGGTGTGGTGTAGGAGAGTTCTAGAACTGAAAGTAGTTTCAACCAATCAAAAGTTGTGTTTCAAGATCACATGACCTACCGTACGCTTACGGTACGCTTACGGTGCGCTTACGGCAAAAAGTACGCGTGCGCGTAAAAAAGACACGCGCTTGCGCACATGCGCATAACAGTCATTTCCCGGCACTTCCGCGTAACGTGCGCGTGTTGCGTAAGCGCGCACGCGTCCCACGCGCAGTACGCGCGGCTACGCAAAGTGCGTAACTATACGCAAGCAGCGTAGATAGATTACGGACGTTGCGTAAACCGTACGCTTACCGTGAGCTTACGGTACGCGTACTATAAAAAAAAAAAAAAAAAAATCTGGAAATAAATTTTACATGTTTATTTTAAAAAATATATATAAAAAAAATATTTAAGGATTTTAAAAATTAAAGCATAGTCTTTATAAAAGATAAGAAAATTAAAATAAAAATATGTTTGAAAAAAATGAAGAATATAAAAAAAAAATAGCATTTAAAAAACCTTGCAAATTCACTGAAAAAACCATGGGTTTCACACACGTTATAGTTAGGAATTAGCATTTAAAAAACCTTGCAAATTCAATGAAAAAACCATGGGTTTCACACACGTTATAGTTAGGAATTAGCATTTAAAAAACCTTAGAAATTCACTGAAAAAACCATAGGTTTCACACACGTTATAGTTAGGAATTAGCATTTAAAAAACCTTAGAAATTCAGTGAAAAAACCATAGGTTTCACACATGTTATAGTTAGCTGGACATTTTACTCGTAAAAAACCAATGAAATTGCCCCGTTATAGTTAGTTCAGCTAACTATAACTCGCGCGCCCGCAATGCACTGCTGATGACGTCACATATTACATCACTCATGACATGGTCAGTGACATCACTCATGACATCACTGATGACATCTCAAATGACATCACTGATGACATCACTGATGACATCATCTAGTGAATGTGTGTTATTCTGAAAATTAAATATGTTTTATATATGTATATCTCATGGTCGATGGAAGAATAAATGGGTATATAAGTGTCTAAATGGATGATTTGTTTTTGAAAAATTGATTGTGTAACTGACTGATTAAGTGTATCATAGTGAATACATGGCTTAGTGAATAATGTTTAAATATGTAAATATCTGTATCAGTCTCTCACTTTGTGTATAAGTGGCTGCATGGGTTGGTGAGTAGCTACATGGGTGCCTATTTAGGTTATTAGTTGTTTTTTTGAGTATCAGTCTGAGTGTCTGCATGGTTCGGTGGGGGGTATTACGTAGTGCATCGGTGCATGAATGAGTGACTCACTGTTTGTATGTGTTGAACACAGCATGTGTGCAGGACTGTATGGGTGGATGAGTGTGTGTATGGGTGTGTTAGTGAGTGAATGACTGTCTCAATAGTGTCTTCAGGAGTAACTACATACGTTTTAAACTAGTATATGTGACTATTGGTGTATATATGTGAGTATATGTGAAAGTGAGAGATTGAAAGAGTTCCTGTATGAATAAGTATGTGTTTCTATAAGTGATTGTTTAAAAGACTAAGTATGTGTAAGTTTCCGTAGAAGTAAGTGTGGTGGTGTGTGTATAACTGTATATGCAAGTAAATGTATGTTTGATTCTTTATTAGCATGAGTGACTATGTGTGTGAGTAACTCTATGGATGAGTGGCATTGTGTAACAGGATGTATAGATGTATGAGTACATATGATGAGTGAGTACATGTATGAGTGACTGTATAGGACTGTTGGTGAATGAGTGGATGTGTATGTGGATCTTAGAATTACTGAAGAGGTTGTTGTAACTGGTATTGGTATGTCCATTGTTTTGAAATTTTTAGTCTCTATTTTTGAATGTGTGTATCAAAGCTTATATTAAGGTGAGAGGAGGTCTGCCACTCTATCACAAGGATGATGTCATCAGTGATGTCATCAGTGATGTCATTTGAGATGTCATCAGTGATGTCATGAGTGATGTCACTGACCATGTCATGAGTGATGTAATATGTGACGTCATCAGCAGTGCATTGCGGGCGCGCGAGTTATAGTTAGCTGAACTAACTATAACGGGGCAATTTCATTGGTTTTTTACGAGTAAAATGTCCAGCTAACTATAACATGTGTGAAACCTATGGTTTTTTCACTGAATATATATATATATATATATAT
>NW_028187533.1:0-22000 GCF_964204655.1 Triturus cristatus
CCTCTAACCACCAACACACTTGTCTTTCACACCTTTAATTCCATAGTCAGTATCCATACACTTCCAGCAAACACCCTGTCACTCCCCTTGTACTCCCGTAGTGACCTATTCAGCACCATGTACTAATCCATTCACTGCGCGAAAACCCAACCACTTATAAATTCACCCAGGCACTCTCTTTGCAGTACTCTAATCATTCAGTCCGTACCCAAGTACTCACCCAGAGACCCACGCCTTAGCACATGGACTGCTTCAAACCCCTATCCACTATGCATGCAGTTCTCTTACCTCCTACACACTTGTCAATCACACCTTCAATTCTCCAGTCAGTATCCATACACTTCTAGCAAACACCCAGACACTTCCCTTGCACTCCTGTAGTAACACATTCAGCACCATGTACCAATCCATTGACTGCGCCAAAAATCAACTACTTCTAAATTCACCCAGGCACTCTCCTTGCAGTACTCTAATCCTTCAGTCAGTACTCAAGTACTCATGCACTGAGCCAGGCCTTAGCACATGGACTGCTTCAAGCACCTATCCACTCTGCATGCAGTCCTCTAACCACCTACACACTTGTCTTTCACACCTTCAACTCCCCAGTCAGTATCCATACACTTCCATCAAACACCCTGTCACGCCCCTTGCACTTCTCTAGTGACCCATTCAGCACCATGTACTAATCCTTTCACTGCGCCAAAACCCAACACTTATATATTCACCCAGGCACTCTCCTTGCATTACTCTAATCATTCAGTCAGTACACAAGTACTCATGCAGTGAGCCAGGCCTTAGCACATGGACTGCTTCCAATCCCTATCCACTATGTATGCAGTCCTCTAACCACCTACACACTTGTCTTTCACACCTTTAATTCCACAGTCAGTATCCATACACTTCCAGCAAACACCCTGTCACTCCCCTTGTACTCCTCTAGTGACCCACTCAGCACCATGTACTAATCCATTCACTGCGCCAGAACCCAACCACTTATAAATTCACCCACGCATTCTCCTTGCAGTACTCTAATCATTCAGTCAGTTCCCAAGTACTCATGCAGTGAGCCAAGCCAGGCCTTAGCACATGGACTGTTTCAAACCCCTATCCATAATACATGCAGTCCTCTAACCACCTACACACTAGTCTTTCACACATTCAGTTCCCTAGTCAGTATCCATGCACTTCCAGCAAACACCCTGTCACTCCCCTTGCACTCCTCTACTGATTTATTCAGCACCATGTACTAATCCATTTACTGCGCCAAAATCCAACCACTTATAAATTCACCCAGGCACTGTCCTTGCAGTACACTAATCATTTAGTCAGTACCCAAGTACTCATGTAGTGAGCCAGGCCTTAGCACATGGACTACTTCAAATGCCTATCCACTATGCAGGCAGTCTTCTAGCTACCTACACACTTGTCTTTCACACCTTCAATTCCCCAGTCAGTATCCATACACTTCCTGCAAACACACTGTCACTCCCCTTGCACTCCCCTAGTGACCCATTCAGCACAATGTACTAATCCATTCACTGCGCCGAAACCCAACCACTTATAAATTCACCCAGGCACTCTCCTTGCAGTACTCTAATCATTCAGTCAGTACCCAAGTATTCATCCAGTGACCCAGGACTTAGCACATGGACTGCTTCAAACCCCTATCCACTATGCATGCAGTCTTCTAACCACCTACACACTTGTCTTTCATACCTTCAATTCTCCAGTGAGTATCCATACACTTCCAGCAAGCACCCTGTCACTCCTCTTGCAGTCCACTAGTGACCCATTCAGCACCATGTACTAATCCATTCACTGCGCCAAAATCCAACCACTTATAAATTCACCCAGGCACTTTCCTTGCAGTACTCTGATCCTTCAGTCAGTACTCAAGTACTGATGCACTGAGCCAGACCTTTGCACATGGACTGCTTAAAACGCCTATCCACTATGCATGCAGTCGTCTATCCACCTACACACTAGTCTTTCACACCTTCAGTTCCCTAGTCAGTATCCATGCACTTCCAGCAAACACCCTGCCACTCCCCTTGCATTCCTCTACTGATCCATTCAGCACCATGTACTAATCCATTTACTGTACCAAAATCCAACCACTTATAAATTCACACAGGCACTTTCCTTGCAGTACTCTAATCATTCAGTTAGTACCCAAGTACTCATGCAGTGAGCCAGGCCTTAGCACATGGACTGCTTCAAACGCCTATCCATTATGCATGCAGTCTTCTAACCACCTACACACTTGTCTTTCACACCTTCAATTCCCCCCTCAGTATCCATACACTTCAAGCGAACACCCTCTCACTCCCCTTGCACTCCTCTAGTGACCCATTCAGCACCATGTACTAATCCATTCACTGCGCCAATACCCAAACACTTATAAATTCACCCAGGCACTCTCCTTGCAGTACTCTAATCCTCCAGTCAGTACTCAAGTACTCATGCACTGAGCCAGGCCTTAGCACATGGACTGCTTCAAACGCCTATCCACTATGCATGCTGTCCTCTAACCACCTACACACTTGTCTTTCACACCTTCAATTCCCCAGTCAGTATCCATACGCTTCCATCAAACACCCTGTCACTCCCCTTGCACTCCTCTAGTGACCCATTCAGCACCATGTACTAATCCTTTCACTGCGTCAAAACCCAAACACTTATAAATTCACCCAGGCACTCTCCTTGCAGTACTCTAATCATTCAGTCAGTACCCAAATACTCATCCAGTGAACCAGGCCTTAGCACATGGACCGCTTCCAATCCCTATCCACTATGTATGCAGTCCTCTAACCACCAACACACTTGTCTTTCACACCTTTAATTCCATAGTCAGTATCCATACACTTCCAGCAAACACCCTGTCACTCCCCTTGTACTCCCGTAGTGACCTATTCAGCACCATGTACTAATCCATTCACTGCGCGAAAACCCAACCACTTATAAATTCACCCAGGCACTCTCTTTGCAGTACTCTAATCATTCAGTCCGTACCCAAGTACTCACCCAGAGACCCACGCCTTAGCACATGGACTGCTTTAAACCCCTATCCACTATGCATGCAGTTCTCTTACCACCTACACACTTGTCAATCACACCTTCAATTCTCCAGTCAGTATCCATACACTTCTAGCAAACACCCAGACACTTCCCTTGCACTCCTGTAGTAACACATTCAGCACCATGTACCAATCCATTGACTGCGCCAAAAATCAACTACTTCTAAATTCACCCAGGCACTCTCCTTGCAGTACTCTAATCCTTCAGTCAGTACTCAAGTACTCATGCACTGAGCCAGGCCTTAGCACATGGACTGCTTCAAGCACCTATCCACTCTGCATGCAGTCCTCTAACCACCTACACACTTGTCTTTCACACCTTCAACTCCCCAGTCAGTATCCATACACTTCCATCAAACACCCTGTCACGCCCCTTGCACTTCTCTAGTGACCCATTCAGCACCATGTACTAATCCTTTCACTGCGCCAAAACCCAACACTTATATATTCACCCAGGCACTCTCCTTGCATTACTCTAATCATTCAGTCAGTACACAAGTACTCATGCAGTGAGCCAGGCCTTAGCACATGGACTGCTTCCAATCCCTATCCACTATGTATGCAGTCCTCTAACCACCTACACACTTGTCTTTCACACCTTTAATTCCACAGTCAGTATCCATACACTTCCAGCAAACACCCTGTCACTCCCCTTGTACTCCTCTAGTGACCCACTCAGCACCATGTACTAATCCATTCACTGCGCCAGAACCCAACCACTTATAAATTCACCCACGCATTCTCCTTGCAGTACTCTAATCATTCAGTCAGTTCCCAAGTACTCATGCAGTGAGCCAAGCCAGGCCTTAGCACATGGACTGTTTCAAACCCCTATCCATAATACATGCAGTCCTCTAACCACCTACACACTAGTCTTTCACACATTCAGTTCCCTAGTCAGTATCCATGCACTTCCAGCAAACACCCTGTCACTCCCCTTGCACTCCTCTACTGATTTATTCAGCACCATGTACTAATCCATTTACTGCGCCAAAATCCAACCACTTATAAATTCACCCAGGCACTGTCCTTGCAGTACACTAATCATTTAGTCAGTACCCAAGTACTCATGTAGTGAGCCAGGCCTTAGCACATGGACTACTTCAAATGCCTATCCACTATGCAGGCAGTCTTCTAGCTACCTACACACTTGTCTTTCACACCTTCAATTCCCCAGTCAGTATCCATACACTTCCTGCAAACACACTGTCACTCCCCTTGCACTCCCCTAGTGACCCATTCAGCACAATGTACTAATCCATTCACTGCGCCGAAACCCAACCACTTATAAATTCACCCAGGCACTCTCCTTGCAGTACTCTAATCATTCAGTCAGTACCCAAGTATTCATCCAGTGACCCAGGACTTAGCACATGGACTGCTTCAAACCCCTATCCACTATGCATGCAGTCTTCTAACCACCTACACACTTGTCTTTCATACCTTCAATTCTCCAGTGAGTATCCATACACTTCCAGCAAGCACCCTGTCACTCCTCTTGCAGTCCACTAGTGACCCATTCAGCACCATGTACTAATCCATTCACTGCGCCAAAATCCAACCACTTATAAATTCACCCAGGCACTTTCCTTGCAGTACTCTGATCCTTCAGTCAGTACTCAAGTACTGATGCACTGAGCCAGACCTTTGCACATGGACTGCTTAAAACGCCTATCCACTATGCATGCAGTCGTCTATCCACCTACACACTAGTCTTTCACACCTTCAGTTCCCTAGTCAGTATCCATGCACTTCCAGCAAACACCCTGCCACTCCCCTTGCATTCCTCTACTGATCCATTCAGCACCATGTACTAATCCATTTACTGTACCAAAATCCAACCACTTATAAATTCACACAGGCACTTTCCTTGCAGTACTCTAATCATTCAGTTAGTACCCAAGTACTCATGCAGTGAGCCAGGCCTTAGCACATGGACTGCTTCAAACGCCTATCCATTATGCATGCAGTCTTCTAACCACCTACACACTTGTCTTTCACACCTTCAATTCCCCCCTCAGTATCCATACACTTCAAGCGAACACCCTCTCACTCCCCTTGCACTCCTCTAGTGACCCATTCAGCACCATGTACTAATCCATTCACTGCGCCAATACCCAAACACTTATAAATTCACCCAGGCACTCTCCTTGCAGTACTCTAATCCTCCAGTCAGTACTCAAGTACTCATGCACTGAGCCAGGCCTTAGCACATGGACTGCTTCAAACGCCTATCCACTATGCATGCTGTCCTCTAACCACCTACACACTTGTCTTTCACACCTTCAATTCCCCAGTCAGTATCCATACGCTTCCATCAAACACCCTGTCACTCCCCTTGCACTCCTCTAGTGACCCATTCAGCACCATGTACTAATCCTTTCACTGCGTCAAAACCCAAACACTTATAAATTCACCCAGGCACTCTCCTTGCAGTACTCTAATCATTCAGTCAGTACCCAAATACTCATCCAGTGAACCAGGCCTTAGCACATGGACCGCTTCCAATCCCTATCCACTATGTATGCAGTCCTCTAACCACCAACACACTTGTCTTTCACACCTTTAATTCCATAGTCAGTATCCATACACTTCCAGCAAACACCCTGTCACTCCCCTTGTACTCCCGTAGTGACCTATTCAGCACCATGTACTAATCCATTCACTGCGCGAAAACCCAACCACTTATAAATTCACCCAGGCACTCTCTTTGCAGTACTCTAATCATTCAGTCCGTACCCAAGTACTCACCCAGAGACCCACGCCTTAGCACATGGACTGCTTCAAACCCCTATCCACTATGCATGCAGTTCTCTTACCACCTACACACTTGTCAATCACACCTTCAATTCTCCAGTCAGTATCCATACACTTCTAGCAAACACCCAGACACTTCCCTTGCACTCCTGTAGTAACACATTCAGCACCATGTACCAATCCATTGACTGCGCCAAAAATCAACTACTTCTAAATTCACCCAGGCACTCTCCTTGCAGTACTCTAATCCTTCAGTCAGTACTCAAGTACTCATGCACTGAGCCAGGCCTTAGCACATGGACTGCTTCAAGCACCTATCCACTCTGCATGCAGTCCTCTAACCACCTACACACTTGTCTTTCACACCTTCAACTCCCCAGTCAGTATCCATACACTTCCATCAAACACCCTGTCACGCCCCTTGCACTTCTCTAGTGACCCATTCAGCACCATGTACTAATCCTTTCACTGCGCCAAAACCCAACACTTATATATTCACCCAGGCACTCTCCTTGCATTACTCTAATCATTCAGTCAGTACACAAGTACTCATGCAGTGAGCCAGGCCTTAGCACATGGACTGCTTCCAATCCCTATCCACTATGTATGCAGTCCTCTAACCACCAACACACTTGTCTTTCACACCTTTAATTCCATAGTCAGTATCCATACACTTCCAGCAAACACCCTGTCACTCCCCTTGTACTCCCGTAGTGACCTATTCAGCACCATGTACTAATCCATTCACAGCGCGAAAACCCAACCACTTATAAATTCACCCAGGCACTCTCTTTGCAGTACTCTAATCATTCAGTCAGTACCCAAGTACTCACCCAGAGACCCACGCCTTAGCACATGGACTGCTGCAAACCCCTATCCACTATGCATGCAGTTCTCTTACCACCTACACACTTGTCTTTCACACCTTCAATTCCCCAGTCAGTATCCATACACTTCCATCAAACACCCTGTCACTCCCCTTGCTCTCCTCTACTGATCCATTCAGCACCATGTACTAATCCATTTACTGCGCCAAAATCCAACCACTTATAAATTCACCCAGGCACTCTCCTTGCAGTACTCTAATCATTCAGTCAGTAACCAAGTACTCATGCAGTGAGCCAGGCCTTAGCACATGGACTGCTTCAAACGGCTATCCACTATGCATGCAGTCTTCTAACCACCAACACACTTGTCTTTCACACCTTTAATTCCCCAGTCAGTATCCATACGCTTCCATAAAACACCCTGTCACTCCCCTTGCACTCCTCTAGTGACCCATTCAGCACCATGTACTAATCCTTTCACTGCGCCAAAACCCAAACACTTATAAATTCACCCAGGCACTCCACTTGCAGTACTCTAATCATTCAGTCAGTACCCAAGTACTCATCCAGTGACCCAGGGCTTAGCACATGGACTTCTTCAAACCCCTATCCACTATGCATGCAGTCTTCTAACCACCTACACACTTGTCTTTCATACCTTCAATTCTCCAGTGAGTATCCATACACTTCCAGCAAACACCCTGTCACTCCCCTTGCACTTCTCTAGTGACCCATTCAGCACCATGTAATAATCCATTCACTGCGCCAAAATCCAACTACTTATAAATTCACCCAGGCACTCTAATTGCAGTACTCTAATCCTTCAGTCAGTACTCAAGTACTCATGCACTGAGCCAGACCTTAGAACATGGACTGCTTCAAACGCCTATCCACTATGCATGCAGTCCTCTAACCACCTACACACTAGTCTTTCACACCTTCAGTTCCCTAGTCAGTATCCATGTACTTCCAGCAAACACCCTGTCACTCCCCTTGCACTCCTCTACTGTTCCATTCAGCACCATGTACTAATCCATTCACTGCACCAAAACCCAACCACTTATCAATTCACCCAGGCACTCTCCTTGCAGTACTCTAATCCTTCAGTCAGTACTCAAGTACTCATGCGCTGAGCCAGGCCTTAGCACATGGACCGCTTCAAACGCCTATACACTATTCATGCAGTCCTCTAACCACCTACACACTTGTCTTTCACACCTTCAATTCCCCAGTCAGTATCCATTCAGTTCCATCATACACCCTGTCACTCCCCTTGCTCTCCTCTACTGATCCATTCGCACCATGTACTAATCCATTTACTGCGCCAAAATCCAACCACTTATAAATTCACCCAGGCACTCTCCTTGCAGTACTCTAATCATTCAGTCAGTAACCAAGTACTCATGCAGTGAGCCAGGCCTTAGCACATGGACTGCTTCAAACGGCTATCCACTATGCATGCTGTCTTCTAACCACCTACACACTTGTCTTTCACACCTTTAATTCCCCAGTCAGTATCCATACGCTTCCATAAAACACCCTGTCACTCCCCTTGCACTCCCCTAGTGACCCATTCAGCACCATGTACTAATCCTTTCACTGCGCCAAAACCCAAACACTTATAAATTCACCCAGGCACTCTCCTTGCAGTACTCTAATCATTCAGTCAGTACCCAAGTACTCATCCAGTGACCCAGGGCTTAGCACATGGACTGCTTCAAACCCCTATCCACTATGCATGCAGTCTTCTAACCACCCACACACTTGTCTTTCATACCTTCAATTCTCCAGTGAGTATCCATACATTTCCAGCAAACACTCTGTCACTCCCCTTGCACTCCTCTAGTGACCCATTCAGCACCATGTACTAATCCATTCACTGCGCCAAAACCCAACCACTTATAAATTCACCCAGGCACTCTCCTTGCAGTACTCTAATCCTTCAGTCAGTACTCAAGTACTCATGCACTGAGCCAGGCCTTAGCACATGGACCGCTTCAAACGCCTATACACTATTCATGCAGTCCTCTAACCACCTACACACTTGTCTTTCACACCTTCAATTCCCCAGTCAGTATCCATACACTTCCATCAAATACCCTGTCACTCCCCTTGCACTCCTCTAGTGACCCATTTAGCACCATGTACTAATCCTTTCACTGCTCCAAAACCCAACCACTTATAAATTCAACCAGGCACTCTCCTTGCAGTACTCTAATCATTCAGTCAGTACCCAAGTACTCATCCAGTGACCCAGGGCTTAGCACATGGACTACTTCAAAACCCTATCCACTATGCATGCAGTCTTCTAACCACCTACACACTTGTCTTTCACACCTTCAATTCCCCAGTCAGTATCCATACACTTCCAGCAAACACTCTGTCACTCCCCTTGCACTCCCCTAGTGACCCATTCAGCACAATGTACTAATCCATTCACTGCGTCAAAACCCAACCCCTTATAAATTCAACCAGGCACTCTCTTTGCAGTACTCTAATCATTCAGTCAGTACCCAAGTACTCATCCAGTGACCCAGGGCTTAGCACATGGACTGCTTCAAACCCCTATCCACTATGCATGTAGTCTTCTAACCAACTACACACTTGTCTTTCATACCTTCAATTCTCCAGTGAGTATCCATACATTTCCAGCAAACACCCTGTCACTCCCTTTGCACTCCTCTAGTGACCCATTCAGCACCATGTACTAATCCATTCACTCGCGCCAAAATCCAACCACTTATAAATTCACCCAGGCACTCTCCTTGCAGTACTCTAATCCTTAAGTCAGTACTCAAGTACTCATGCACTGAGCCACACCTTAGCACATGGACTGCTTCAAACGCCTATCCACTATGCATGCAGTCCTCTAACCACCGGCACACTAGTCTTTCACACCTTCAGTTCCCTAGTCAGTATCCATGCACTTCCAGCAAACACCCTGTCACTCCCCTTGCACTCTTCTACTGTTCCATTCAGCACCATGTACTAATCCATTTACTGTACCAAAATCCAACCACTTATAAATTCACCCAGGCACTTTCCTTGCAGTACTCTAATCATTCAGGTAGTACCCAAGTACTCATGCAGTGAGGCTGGCCTTAGCACATGGACTGCTTCAAACACCTATCCATTATGCATGCAGTCTTCTAACCACCTACACACTTGTCTTTCACACCTTCAATTCCCCACTCAGTATCCATACACTTCCAGCAAACACCCTGTCACTCCCCTTGCACTCCTCTAATGACCCATTCAGCACCATGTACTAATCCATTCACTGCGCCAATACCCAAACACTTATAAATTCACCCAGGCACTCTCCTTGCAGTACTCTAATCCTTCAGTCAGTACTCAAGTACTCATGCACTGAGCCAGGCCTTAGCACATGGACTGCTTCAAACGCCTATCCACTATGCATGCAGTCCTCTAACCACCTACACACTTGTATTTCACGCCTTCAATTCCCCAGTCAGTATCCATACGCTTCCATAAAACACCCTGTCACTCCCCTTGCACTCCTCTAGTGACCCATTCAGCACCATGTACTAATCCTTTCACTGCGCCAAAACCCAAACACTTATAAATTCACCCAGGCACTCTCCTTGCAGTACTCTAATCTTTCAGTCCGTACACAAGTACTCATGCAGCGAGCCAGGCCTTAGCACATGGACTGCTTCAAACCCCTATCCACAATACATGCAGTCCTCTAACCACCTACACACTAGTCTTTCACACATTCAGTTCCCTAGTCAGTATCCATGCACTTCCAGCAAACACCCTGTCACTCCCCTTGCACTCCTCAACTGATTTATTCAGCACCATGTACTAATCCATTTACTGTGCCAAAATCCAACCACTTATGAATTCACCCAGGCACTCTCCTTGCAGTACTCTAATCATTCAGTCAGTACCCAAGAACTCATGTAGTGAGCCAGGCCTTAGCACATGGACTACTTCAAATGCCTATCCACTATGCAGGCAGTCTTCTAACCACCTACACACTTGTCTTTCACACCTTCAATTCCCCAGTCAGTATCCATACACTTCCAACAAGCACCCTGTCACTCCCCTTGCACTCCTCTAGTGACCCATTCAGCGCCATGTACTAATCCATTCACTGCGCCAAAACCCAAACACTTATAAATTCACCCAGGCACTCTCTTTGCAGTACTCTAATTATTCAGTCAGTACCCAAGGACTCATGCAGTGACCCAGGTCTTAGCACATGGACTGCTTCAAACGGCTATCCACTATGCATGCTGTCTTCTAACCACCTACACACTTGTCTTTCACACCTTTAATTCCCCTGTCAGTATCCATACGCTTCCATAAAACACCCTGTCACTCCCCTTGCACTCCTCTAGTGACCCATTCAGCACCATGTACTAATCCTTTCACTGCGCCAAAACCCAAACACTTATAAATTCACCCAGGCACTCTCCTTGCAGTACTCTAATCATTCAGTCAGTACCCAAGTACTCATCCAGTGACCCAGGGCTTAGCACATGGACTGCTTCAAACCCCTATCCACTATGCATGCAGTCTTCTAACCACCCACACACTTGTCTTTCATACCTTCAATTCTCCAGTGAGTATCCATACATTTCCAGCAAACACTCTGTCACTCCCCTTGCACTCCTCTAGTGACCCATTCAGCACCATGTACTAATCCATTCACTGCGCCAAAACCCAACCACTTATAAATTCACCCAGGCACTCTCCTTGCAGTACTCTAATCCTTCAGTCAGTACTCAAGTACTCATGCACTGAGCCAGGCCTTAGCACATGGACCGCTTCAAACGCCTATACACTATTCATGCAGTCCTCTAACCACCTACACACTTGTCTTTCACACCTTCAATTCCCCAGTCAGTATCCATACACTTCCATCAAATACCCTGTCACTCCCCTTGCACTCCTTTAGTGACCCATTTAGCACCATGTACTAATCCTTTCACTGCTCCAAAACCCAACCACTTATAAATTCAACCAGGCACTCTCCTTGCAGTACTCTAATCATTCAGTCAGTACCCAAGTACTCATCCAGTGACCCAGGGCTTAGCACATGGACTACTTCAAAACCCTATCCACTATGCATGCAGTCTTCTAACCACCTACACACTTGTCTTTCA
The DNA here is from genome assembly GCF_964204655.1 of Triturus cristatus. NCBI lineage: Eukaryota > Metazoa > Chordata > Amphibia > Caudata > Salamandridae > Triturus > Triturus cristatus. Next base: position 11,797 of record NW_028187533.1, read on the forward strand.
CACCTTCAATTCCCCAGTCAGTATCCATACACTTCCAGCAAACACTCTGTCACTCCCCTTGCACTCCCCTAGTGACCCATTCAGCACAATGTACTAATCCATTCACTGCGTCAAAACCCAACCCCTTATAAATTCAACCAGGCACTCTCTTTGCAGTACTCTAATCATTCAGTCAGTACCCAAGTACTCATCCAGTGACCCAGGGCTTAGCACATGGACTGCTTCAAACCCCTATCCACTATGCATGTAGTCTTCTAACCACCTACACACTTGTCTTTCATACCTTCAATTCTCCAGTGAGTATCCATACATTTCCAGCAAACACCCTGTCACTCCCTTTGCACTCCTCTAGTGACCCATTCAGCACCATGTACTAATCCATTCACTCGCACCAAAATCCAACCACTTATAAATTCACCCAGGCACTCTCCTTGCAGTACTCTAATCCTTAAGTCAGTACTCAAGTACTCATGCACTGAGCCACACCTTAGCACATGGACTGCTTCAAACGCCTATCCACTATGCATGCAGTCCTCTAACCACCGACACACTAGTCTTTCACACCTTCAGTTCCCTAGTCAGTATCCATGCACTTCCAGCAAACACCCTGTCACTCCCCTTGCACTCTTCTACTGTTCCATTCAGCACCATGTACTAATCCATTTACTGTACCAAAATCCAACCACTTATAAATTCACCCAGGCACTTTCCTTGCAGTACTCTAATCATTCAGTTAGTACCCAAGTACTCATGCAGTGAGGCTGGCCTTAGCACATGGACTGCTTCAAACACCTATCCATTATGCATGCAGTCTTCTAACCACCTACACACTTGTCTTTCACACCTTCAATTCCCCACTCAGTATCCATACACTTCCAGCAAACACCCTGTCACTCCCCTTGCACTCCTCTAATGACACATTCAGCACCATGTACTAATCCATTCACTGCGCCAATACCCAAACACTTATAAATTCACCCAGGCACTCTCCTTGCAGTACTCTAATCCTTCAGTCAGTACTCAAGTACTCATGCACTGAGCCAGGCCTTAGCATATGGACTACTTCAAACGCCTATCCACTATGCATGCAGTCCTCTAACCACCTACACACTTGTATTTCACACCTTCAATTCCCCAGTCAGTATCCATACGCTTCCATAAAACACCCTGTCACTCCCCTTGCACTCCTCTAGTGACCCATTCAGCACCATGTACTAATCCTTTCACTGCGCCAAAACCCAAACACTTATAAATTCACCCAGGCACTCTCCTTGCAGTACTCTAATCATTCAGTCAGTACCCAAGTACTCATGCAGTGAGCCAGGCCTTAGCACATGGACTGCTTCAAACGCCTATCCACTATGCATGCAGTCCTCTAACCACCTACACACTAGTCTTTCACACATTCAGTTCCCTAGTCAGTATCCATGCACTTCCAGCAAACACCCTGTCACTCCCCTTGCACTCCTCAACTGATTTATTCAGCACCATGTACTAATCCATTTACTGTGCCAAAATCCAACCACTTATGAATTCACCCAGGCACTCTCCTTGCAGTACTCTAATCATTCAGTCAGTACCCAAGAACTCATGTAGTGAGCCAGGCCTTAGCACATGGACTACTTCAAATGCCTATCCACTATGCAGGCAGTCTTCTAACCACCTACACACTTGTCTTTCACACCTTCAATTCCCCAGTCAGTATCCATACACTTCCAACAAGCACCCTGTCACTCCCCTTGCACTCCTCTAGTGACCCATTCAGCGCCATGTACTAATCCATTCACTGCGCCAAAACCCAAACACTTATAAATTCACCCAGGCACTCTCTTTGCAGTACTCTAATTATTCAGTCAGTACCCAAGGACTCATGCAGTGACCCAGGTCTTAGCACATGGACTGTTTCAAACCCCTATCCACTATGCATGCAGCCTTCTACCCAAGTACTCATCCAGTGACCCAGGACTTAGCACATGGACTGCTTCAAAACCCTTTCCACTGAGCATGCAGTCTTCTAACCACCTACACACTTGTCTTTCATACCTTCAAATCTCCAGTGAGTATCCACACACTCTCAGCAAACACCCTGTCACTCCCCTTGCAGTCCTCTAGTGACCCATTCAGCACCATTTACTAATCCATTCACTGCACCAAAACCCAACCACTTATCAATTCACCCAGGCACTCTCCTTACAGTGCTCTAATCCTTCAGTCAGTACTCAAGTACTCATGCGCTGAGCCAGGCCTTAGCACATGGACCGCTTCAAACGCCTATACACTATTCATGCAGTCCTCTAACCACCTACACACTTGTCTTTCACACCTTCAATTCCCCAGTCAGTATCCATACACTTCCATCAAACACCCTGTCACTCCCCTTGCTCTCCTCTACTGATCCATTCAGCACCATGTACTAATCCATTTACTGCGCCAAAATCCAACCACTTATAAATTCACCCAGGCACTCTCCTTGCAGTACTCTAATCATTCAGTCAGTAACCAAGTACTCATGCAGTGAGCCAGGCCTTAGCACATGGACTGCTTCAAAAGGCTATCCACTATGCATGCAGTCTTCTAACCACCTACACACTTGTCTTTCACACCTTTAATTCCCCAGTCAGTATCCATACGCTTCCATAAAACACCCTGTCACTCCCCTTGCACTCCTCTAGTGACCCATTCAGCACCATGTACTAATCCTTTCACTGCGCCAAAACCCAAACACTTATAAATTCACCCAGGCACTCTCCTTGCAGTACTCTAATCATTCAGTCAGTACCCAAGTACTCATCCAGTGACCCAGGGCTTAGCACATGAACTGCTTCAAACCCCTATCCACTATGCATGCAGTCTTCTAACCACCTACACACTTGTCTTTCATACCTTCAATTCTCCAGTGAGTATCCATATACTTCCAGCAAACACCCTGTCACTCCCCTTGCACTCCTCTAGTGACCCATTCAGCACCATGTAATAATCCATTCACTGCGCCAAAATCCATCCACTTATAAATTCACCCAGGCACTCTCCTTGCAGTACTCTAATCCTTCAGTCAGTACTCAAGTACTCATGCACTGAGCCAGACCTTAGCACATGGACTGCTTCAAACGCCTATCCACTATGCATGCAGTCCTCTAACCACCTACACACTAGTCTTTCACACCTTCAGTTCCCTAGTCAGTATCCATGTACTTCCAGCAAACACCCTGTCACTCCCCTTGCACTCCTCTACTGTTCCATTCAGCACCATGTACTAATCCATTCACTGCACCAAAACCCAACCACTTATCAATTCACCCAGGCACTCTCCTTGCAGTACTCTAATCCTTCAGTCAGTACCCAAGTACTCATGCAGTGAGCCAGGCCTTAGCACATGGACTGCTTCAAACGCCTATCCAGTATGCATGCAGTCTTCTAACCACCCACACACTTGTCTTTCACACCTTCAATTCCCCAGTCAGTATCCATACACTTCCATCAAACACCCTGTCACTCCCCTTGCACTCCTCTAGTGACCCATTTAGCACCATGTACTAATCCTTTCACTGCGCCAAAACCCAACCACTTATAAATTCAACCAGGCACTCTCCTTGCAGTACTCTAATCATTCAGTCAGTACCCAAGTACTCGCCAGTGACCCAGGGCTTAGCACATGGACTGCTTCAAACCCCTATCCACTATGCATGTAGTCTTCTAACCACCTACACACTTGTCTTTCATACCTTCAATTCTCCAGTGAGTATCCATACATTTCCAGCAAACACCCTGTCACTCCCCTTGCACTCCTCTAGTGACCCATTCAGCACCATGTACTAATCCATTCACTCGCGCCAAAATCCAACCACTTATAAATTCACCCAGGCACTCTCCTTGCAGTACTCTAATCCTTCAGTCAGTACTCAAGTACTCATGCACTGAGCCACACCTTAGCACATGGACTGCTTCAAACGCCTATCCACTATGCATGCAGTCCTCTAACCACCTACACACTAGTCTTTCACACCTTCAGTTCCCTAGTCAGTATCCATGCACTTCCAGCAAACACCCTGTCACTCCCCTTGCACTCCTCTACTGTTCCATTCAGCACCATGTACTAATCCATTTACTGTACCAAAATCCAACCACTTATAAATTCACCCAGGCACTTTCCTTGCAGTACTCTAATCATTCAGTTAGTACCCAAGTACTCATGCAGTGAGGCAGGCCTTAGCACATGGACTGCTTCAAACACCTATCCATTATGCATGCAGTCTTCTACCACCTACACACTCGTCTTTCACACCTTCAATTCCCCACTCAGTATCCATACACTTCCAGCAAACACCCTGTCACTCCCCTTGCACTACTCTAATGACCCATTCAGCACCATGTACTGATCCATTCACTGCGCCAATACCCAAACACTTATAAATTCACCCAGGCACTCTCCTTGCAGTACTCTAATCCTTCAGTCAGCACTCAAGTACTCATGCACTGAGCCAGGCCTTAGCACATGGACTGCTTCAAACACCTATCCACTATGCATGCAGTCCTCTAACCACCTACACACTTGTATTTCACACCTTCAATTCCCCAGTCAGTATCCATACGCTTCCATAAAACACCCTGTCACTCCCCTTGCACTCCTCTAGTGACCCATTCAGCACCATGTACTAATCCTTTCACTGCGCCAAAACCCAAACACTTATAAATTCACCCAGGCACTCTCCTTGCAGTACTCTAATCTTTCAGTCAGTACACAAGTACTCATGCAGCGAGCCAGGCCTTCGCACATGGACTGCTTCAAACCTCTATCCACAATACATGCAGTCCTCTAACCACCTACACACTAGTCTTTCACACATTCAGTTCCCTAGTCAGTATCCATGCACTTCCAGCAAACACCCTGTCACTCCCCTTGCACTCCTCAACTGATTTATTCAGCACCATGTACTAATCCATTTACTGCGCCAAAATCCAACCACTTATAAATTCACCCAGGCACTCTCCTTGCAGTACTCTAATCATTCAGTCAGTACCCAAGAACTCATGTAGTGAGCCAGGCCTTAGCACATGGACTACTTCAAATGCCTATCCACTATGCAGGCAGTCTTCTAACCACCTACACACTTGTCTTTCACACCTTCAATTCCCCAGTCAGTATCCATACACTTCCAACAAGCACCCTGTCACTCCCCTTGCACTCCTCTAGTGACCCATTCAGCGCCATGTACTAATCCATTCACTGCGCCAAAACCCAAACACTTATAAATTCACCCAGGCACTCTCTTTGCAGTACTCTAATCATTCAGTCAGTACCCAAGGACTCATGCAGTGACCCAGGTCTTAGCACATGGACTGCTTCAAACCCCTATCCACTATGCATGCAGCCTTCTAACCACCTACACACTTGTCTTTCACACCTTCAATTCCCCAGTCAGTTTCCATACACTTCTAGAAAACACCCTGTCACTCCCCTTGCACTCCTCTAGTGACCCATTCAGCACCATGTACTAATCCATTCACTGCGCCACAACCCAAACACTTATAAATTCACCCAGGTAATCTCCTTGCAGTACTCTAATCATTCAGTCAGTACCCAAGTACTCATCCAGTGACCCAGGACTTAGCACATGGACTGCTTCAAAACCCTATCCACTGAGCATGCAGTCTTCTAACCACCTACACACTTGTCTTTCATACCTTCAAATCTCCAGTGAGTATCCACACACTCTCAGCAAACACCCTGTCACTCCCCTTGCAGTCCTCTAGTGACCCATTCAGCACCATGTGCTAATCCATTCACTGCACCAAAACCCAACCACTTATCAATTCACCCAGGCACTCTCCTTGCAGTACTCTAATCCTTCAGTCAGTACTCAAGTACTCATGCGCTGAGCCAGGCCTTAGCACATGGACCGCTTCAAACGCCTATACACTATTCATGCAGTCCTCTAACCACCTACACACTTGTCTTTCACACCTTCAATTCCCCAGTCAGTATCCATACACTTCCATCAAACACCCTGTCACTCCCCTTGCTCTCCTCTACTGATCTATTCAGCACCATGTACTAATCCATTTACTGCGCCAAAATCCAACCACTTATAAATTCACCCAGGCACTCTCCTTGCAGTACTCTAATCATTCAGTCAGTAACCAAGTACTCATGCAGTGAGCCAGGCCTTAGCACATGGACTGCTTCAAAAGGCTATCCACTATGCATGCAGTCTTCTAACCACCTACACACTTGTCTTTCACACCTTTAATTCCCCAGTCAGTATCCATACGCTTCCATAAAACACCCTGTCACTCCCCTTGCACTCCTCTAGTGACCCATTCAGCACCATGTACTAATCCTTTCACTGCGCCAAAACCCAAACACTTATAAATTCACCCAGGCACTCTCCTTGCAGTACTCTAATCATTCAGTCAGTACCCAAGTACTCATCCAGTGACCCAGGGCTTAGCACATGGACTGCTTCAAACCCCTATCCACTATGCATGCAGTCTTCTAACCACCTACACACTTGTCTTTCATACCTTCAATTCTCCAGTGAGTATCCATATACTTCCAGCAAACACCCTGTCACTCCCCTTGCACTCCTCTAGTGACCCATTCAGCACCATGTAATAATCCATTCACTGCGCCAAAATCCAACCACTTATAAATTCACCCAGGCACTCTCCTTGCAGTACTCTAATCCTTCAGTCAGTACTCAAGTACTCATGCACTGAGCCAGACCTTAGCACACGGACTGCTTCAAACGCCTATCCACTATGCATGCAGTCCTCTAACCACCTACACACTAGTCTTTCACACCTTCAGTTCCCTAGTCAGTATCCATGTACTTCCAGCAAACACCCTGTCACTCCCCTTGCACTCCTCTACTGTTCCATTCAGCACCATGTACTAATCCATTCATTGCACCAAAACCCAACCACTTATCAATTCACCCAGGCACTCTCCTTGCAGTACTCTAATCCTTCAGTCAGTACCCAAGTACTCATCCAGTGACCCAGGGCTTAGCACATGGACTGCTTCAAACCTCTATCCAGTATGCATGCAGTCTTCTAACCACCTACACACTTGTCTTTCATACCTTCAATTCTCCAGTGAGTATCCATACACTTCCAGCAAACACCCTGTCACTCCCCTTGCACTGCCCTAGTGACCCATTCAGCACAATGTACTAATCCATTCACTGCGTCAAAACCCAACCCCTTATAAATTCAACCAGGCACTCTCTTTGCAGTACTCTAATCATTCAGTCAGTACCCAAGTACTCATCCAGTGACCCAGGGCTTAGCACATGGACTGCTTCAAACCCCTATCCACTATGCATGTAGTCTTCTAACCACCTACACACTTGTCTTTCATACCTTCAATTCTCCAGTGAGTATCCATACATTTCCAGCAAACACCCTGTCACTCCCCTTGCACTCCTCTACTGTTCCATTCAGCACCATGTACTAATCCATTTACTGTACCAAAATCCAACCACTTATAAATTCACCCAGGCACTTTCCTTGCAGTACTCTAATCATTCAGTTAGTACCCAAGTACTCATGCAGTGAGGCAGGCCTTAGCATATGGACTGCTTCAAACACCTATCCATTATGCATGCAGTCTTCTAACCACCTACACACTTGTCTTTCACACCTTCAATTCCCCACTCAGTATCCATACACTTCCAGCAAACACCCTGTCACTCCCCTTGCACTCCTCTAATGACCCATTCAGCACCATGTACTAATCCATTCACTGCGCCAATACCCAAACACTTATAAATTCACCCAGGCACTCTCCTTGCAGTACTCTAATCCTTCAGTCAGCACTCAAGTACTCATGCACTGAGCTAGGCCTTAGCACATGGACTGCTTCAAACGCCTATCCACTATGCATGCAGTCCTCTAACCACCTACACACTTGTATTTCACACCTTCAATTCCCCACTCAGTATCCATACGCTTCCATAAAACACCCTGTCACTCCCCTTGCATTCCTCTAGTGACCCATTCACCACCATGTACTAATCCTTTCACTGCGCCAAAATCCAAACACTTATAAATTGACCCAGGCACTCTCCCTGCAGTACTCTAATCTTTCAGTCAGTACACAAGTACTCATGCAGCGAGCCAGGCCTTAGCACATGGACTGCTTCAAACCCCTATCCACAATACATGCAGTCCTCTAACCACCTACACACTAGTCTTTCACACATTCAGTTCCCTAGTCAGTATCCATGCACTTCCAGCAAACACCCTGTCACTCCCCTTGCACTCCTCAACTGATTTATTCAGCACCATGTACTAATCCATTTACTGCGCCAAAATCCAACCACTTATAAATTCACCCAGGCACTCTCCTTGCAGTACTCTAATCATTCAGTCAGTACCCAAGAACTCATGTAGTGAGCCAGGCCTTAGCACATGGACTACTTCAAATGCCTATCCACTATGCAGGCAGTCTTCTAACCACCTACACACTTGTCTTTCACACCTTCAATTCCCCAGTCAGTATCCATACACTTCCAACAAGCACCCTGTCACTCCCCTTGCACTCCTCTAGTGACCCATTCAGCGCCATGTACTAATCCATTCACTGCGCCAAAACCCAAACACTTATAAATTCACCCAGGCACTCTCTTTGCAGTAATCTAATCATTCAGTCAGTACCCAAGGACTCATGCAGTGACCCAGGTCTTAGCACATGGACTGCTTCAAACCCCTATCACCTATGCATGCAGCCTTCTAACCACCTACACACTTGTCTTTCACACCTTCAATTTCCCAGTCAGTTTCCATACACTTCTAGAAAACACCCTGTCACTCCCCTTGCACTCCTCTAGTGACCCATTCAGCACCATGTACTAATCCATTCACTGCGCCAAAACCCAACCACTTATAAATTCAACCAGGCACTCTCCTTGCAGTACTCTAATCAATCAGTCAGTACCCAAGTACTCATCCAGTGACCCAGGGCTTAGCACATGGACTGCTTCAAAACCCTATCCACTATGCATGCAGTCTTCTAACCACCTACACACTTGTCTTTCACACCTTCAATTCCCCAGTCAGTATCCATACATTTCCAGCAAACACCCTGTCACTCCCCTTGCACTCCTCAAGTGACCCATTCAGCACCATGTACTAATCCATTCACTCGCGCCAAAATCCAACCACTTATAAATTCACCCAGGCACTCTCCTTGCAGTACTCTAATCCTTCAGTCAGTACTCAAGTACTCATGCACTGAGCCACACCTTAGCACATGGACTGCTTCAAACGCCTATCCACTATGCATGCAGTCCTCTAACCACCGACACACTAGTCTTTCACACCTTCAGTTCCCTAGTCAGTATCCATGCACTTCCAGCAAACACCCTGTCACTCCCCTTGCACTCCTCTACTGTTCCATTCAGCACCATGTACTAATCCATTTACTGTACCAAAATCCAACCACTTATAAATTCACCCAGGCACTTTCCTTGCTGTGAGGCTGGCCTTAGCACATGGACTGCTTCAAACACCTATCCATTATGCATGCAGTCTTCTAACCACCTACACACTTGTCTTTCACACCTTCAATTCCCCACTCAGTATCCATACACTTCCAGCAAACACCCTGTCACTCCCCTTGCACTCCTCTAATGACCCATTCAGCACCATGTACTAATCCATTCACTGCGCAAATACCCAAACACTTATAAATTCACCCAGGCACTCTCCTTGCAGTACTCTAATCCTTCAGTCAGTACTCAAGTACTCATGCACTGAGCCAGGCCTTAGCACATGGACTGCTTCAAATGCCTATCCACTATGCATGCAGTCCTCTAACCACCTACACACTTGTATTTCACACCTTCAATTCCCCAGTCAGTATCCATACGCTTCCATAAAACACCCTGTCACTCCTCTTGCACTCCTCTAGTGACCCATTCAGCACCATGTACTAATCCTTTCACTGCGCCAAAACCCAAACACTTATAAATTCACCCAGGCACTCTCCTTGCAGTACTCTAATCTTTCAGTCAGTACACAAGTACTCATGCAGCGAGCCAGGCCTTAGCACATGGACTGCTTCAAACCCCTATCCACAATACATGCAGTCCTCTAACCACCTACACACTAGTCTTTCACACATTCAGTTCCCTAGTCAGTATCCATGCACTTCCAGCAAACACCCTGTCACTCCCCTTGCACTCCTCAACTGATTTATTCA